>NW_011348483.1:104784-163748 GCF_000735185.1 Notothenia coriiceps
GTGTAGTAGTACGTAGGTAGTAGAGTAGTAGTAGTAGTAGTAGTAGTGTAGTAGTGTAGTGTGTGTAGTGTGTGTGTGTGTGTGTGTGTGTGTGTGTGTGTGTGTGTGTGTGTGTGTGTGTGTGTGTGTGTGTGTGTGTGTGTGTGTGTGTGTTTGAGTGAGTGAGTGAGATTGATCGAGGGGAAGTACCAGTGCATGTTTGACAGCGCAGACAAATGGCGAATGAAAGGCTGTTATGTTGGCAAGTTTGGCCCTGTTCCACTGCCAGATCAGCTTCATGAATTCACCGTTTCAAGTGCAGCTCCGAGGCCTGCTAAGAATCGCTCAAATACATAATGAGGCTTTTTGAGGGAACTTTGTGAAAGATTCTGTTTTCTTAAACTAAATCAGATGATATATTACAACCAATTCAGTCCAAACAGAGCCAAACAAGTTCAAAAACTGTATTTTTTCCGTTCAGTTCATTCTTAATCTCATACGATGCTCTAGTATAAAGGAAAACAGACATATTTTCCTCACAACATTTCAAAAAGCCTATCAATTTGTTTGTTTTTTCAGATAAAAGGGACAACATTTTGGCCATTGATTTCATGTAAAAAACGGACACATATACATATATATATATATCTGTAATTGTCATTGACGGCTGACTAGGTCGTTTAAAAAGTTTGCATTTACATCATCATTGACACATTAACCAATAAACGTTGCATCATCATAACAACATAGAACTAACTAAATATACTACAAATCAGATTCTTGCTAACGTTGTTAACTTTGCCTCTCTACCACTTCAAAGGAAAGGAAAGAAAAGATAAAGGTCTATTCAAATACAGCTATTCTATCTGAGCAGCGCATTGCATGGGAGTAGTGACAAATGTCCGCTGAGCTGCTGATCTGGCTCTCTTCTACATTATCCTGTGGCCCCAGCTCCAAGGCCTGTTGGAAGTTGACAGAGCATGGGACAGCTGCGAGGCTGCTATGTGGTAAATGGAGGCTGAAATAGCCAAATTAATGGAAGGGGCTCAAGTCCAAACCCGGGTTCAATACCGGGCTACATTTTAGTGCTATGAGCTGTCACCCAGTCAGACAGACATCAATATTTACTGCTGCCATGGCACAGCGATAGACAGTAGGCAGCCATTTTGGTACCTCTCACTTCCAGGGGAATTCCCCCGTTTTGTGCCACATTGGTCCCCCACCTGGGGACTGTGTTTCTTAGACAGAGGCTTGAAAGTGACAGACGTATGTAGAGGGATGACTCCACAGGGAGTATGTCAATGTTGGACTGTTACTGAGTCCATTAACTCAAGTAGCCTACTTAAGGATGCGTATGTACAATTTTAAGGAACTTTTACTTGAGTATTCATATTTTATTCCACTTTATTCTTTTACTCACAATTCAGAGGCACTTTTCCCTCCACTAAATGCAGTTGCAGCTGAAGTTACCTTGAAGACTTACCTTGAAGAAATCAATAATTTTATTATGAAATATTATAGATTGAACTAAACTCACAAGCTTCCTGGCAGTATTTAGGCCTAAAGGGAAAAAAGTGCGTCCTCTTTACCAGCTGCAACATTTAACTAATGAACATGTTTTGTATGAATTAACATAATTCAATAAATAAAAAAAGATCATTCTGAAAAGGGCTGTCCCATGTAAGTACATTCTGATGTTTTTATAGCCTACTTTTACTTTTAAATGTTGTTCAACCACTGCCAATCATTAATGTATCTTCAAAACCTGAGATACACTTTTTTAAATCTCCAAAATAAATTGAATTTAGATTGATATTCTGTATGTTGTTTTGAAAATCTTTCCTTACACAATTTTTTTCAATATTATGTGATAGTTGAAGACACAATCCTTAGTAGTCTGTATATATGCTTAGTAGTCTGTATATATGCGTCATAAAATGGAATCTCTAGATCTCAATGTCTCACAGGGACATTTTGGGATGGAGAGAGCTATTAACGGATCCTCGCAGAAGGATATAAAAGGTAAGACCTGTTGCCTTGAATCATATTTCTCTTGACTTGCAGATTCTCCTCAGGGAAGACACTTTTCTGCCTCACTAGCCTAAAACCGTTTCTGCCGTTGCCATGGCACCCACGCTTCTGTATACCTCACAAAACCTTGGGCGCCCCTCTCGGCCTCTCCGCCCACAGGGTTTAGCCGATCTTCTCTTTCTGCTCAGGGAAACTTCAATTACCCGCAACACTTTTTCAACCACCACAAGGCCTATTATGGTCAAATAAGACTATATGGCCGACCAGGAACAGCATCTCCTCCCCTGTAAATCTGAGAGTGTTGTCTCATGCTCACGGTGCTGTGACAAGACAAGGTCAAGGGGTCGCGCCTCCAGGTGATGTGTTTCCATAAGGCCGTGGAGAGGAAATGCACATATATGGTGTGGTCTTTATTTATTGCCAGCTCTTTGACTGGGTGACTGCAGACTCTCTTCCTTCTGTAAGCTCTGCACCTCTTCTCAAGCACCGAAGCTCGCCGTCTGCCTAACAAATGTGGGATTCAAGCATCTCAGATCTTTTAAGAACATAATGATTTTATCTACCGTGTGTCAACAGAATAAGTTATTATGTTAGTCCTCTACAGAAGTTTGACTGTCCAGAGCTGTAATCTGAGAGCGTTTAGCTTCAGATGTTTGAGAGGACTGCACATTGTTACACAGACTTGACAGGTAGCAACACAAAAGGATTGTATGCTGTAGCAGGCTGCTGAACAGAGCAGGAAATCAGGGAAGGTTTTGCGTCCTTCAAATGTTTCCTATGCACATGATGATGGGGGTCAAGGTGGACCCAAAACACAAACACAGGTCTATCTGGAGCTTATCATCCAGCTTCTCTGCCTGACTCTGTGGTACATATTGGCACTGACAGTCTATTGCTCGCATTTATCTGTTGGCTAATAAACTTATCAGACAGCTCACATATAAACTGAAAGGGGAGGGCAAGGACAAGAAAGAGTGTTGTGCGAATTATTTAGATTTGGCTCTGGAATAAGCTCTTTATATAATGACTCTTCAATGGAGCATTCTCCATTTGTCAGTATAAGAAAAAGGTCCAAACACCTACCGTTTGTCATCATTCACTTTAACATAGACCTTTTCCGATTCTCCTGCTAATGGCATTGTGAATTTAGAGGTTTCTTTAAAGCACCACGATTGCAAAAAAATACTGCAAAATAGTAATAACAGTGAAAAAAAAGGAAGGAAGCCTGAAACCAGCAATAATAAAAACACCAACAAACAAAGAACAGAAATAATATATGCACAAAACCCGAAAGCCAAAGATGGGAGGTCAGAAACAGGAATCCAAATGAGTGTGAAGATAACTAGCCGTTTGCTAACATAAAACTTGATTAACTGACAATATATCAATGTTGTGTCTACAGCTTGTGTCACTGCCCCCAAGTGGCCTGAATAGACGTTAGAGTAGAAGGTAAAAGCTTTGTTTTAAAAAGATTCATAGGTGTGTACTGCTAAAAAAATTAATTCACCATGGTCATGTTAAACTTTTAAATCCGTGCTCTCACACAACCATAGCTCCATGCACACCGCTGGGGTTTGAATTTAGGAGTCCAGGCCTTGAGGGGAGTACACATTCCCTCTGACAATAAAAGAAGCCAGGTGCCTTTTCACCCGTGGCCGACACTATAAACACCAGTCTCTCTGTAGTAAATGTCAGACATAGGTAGGCACTGCACACATGACTCAAGCCACTGTATACAGATTCCCAAGATGCTATCTATCTTCAGTCCTTCTCTGACCCAGGAATGGCCCTGCTGCTTCCCTCCTTTAAGGGTAAGGCTGTGCCTTGAAGCTGACACTTTTCTCTCTTCTTCAGGATGTGTGTGCTTGAGATTCCTATCAAGTGTTTCTTTCAAGGCTGTGGAGAAGGTGCCTAGTACACATTTTCACCCCCTCAAAGTCAATTACCACAAAATATAAAATATTATTTTGTCAACTACACATCCATGGTGAATCTTGAGAAAGCAGAAAGGGGACAGTTTGACGCCAGTTTCCTCCTACGAACGATCACACAATATGGTCGGATCAAAGACTGTCTCTTGTGTACAACTAGAGTTGATTATTTAACTTCCAGAAACCTCCCCACTTCCTTTTTCCCATGTCCTTATATTCCCATATCCTGGCCCTAAACTCCTCGTCCCAAAGCTGCGCTGAACCATGTGACCTCTGTGGTTTGATTCACAATAATGCTAAAAATAAGGTTTGATGAAACGAAGCAGGGAGTTTGGTTTACATTTTCATACTGTTATCCAGTGGAAATAACATTCTGCACTGATTTTTTTCCACACAACATCTAGGTTGATACAACCTTGCCCCCAGCTGAGATGGCAATGTCACACTAAAAATAATCTGGCTCATTTCACCAACACTAGAGGGTGGTGTTGTGCAGGAATAAATAAATAAAAGGGTATGATGAGGACACTCACTTTAACCAGGCAACTTGGACGACAGAACACTAATGATTGATTCTGATTCTAATTAAAAAAGAAAATCCACATAAGCTTTTAAGATTCAATGGATATCTTTATTACTTGCTAAATATAGATGTGATTTTGCTCCTCTAAATCATGTTAAATAAACACATTATTATATTATCATGCTTATCAACATGGTTTATGGCGTGGGTGCAGTTTATTCCAATTTGTGGCCGCATTCATGTAAAGAGACTAAGATATTTATACTTTTCTTTGTATCATGGTCCTTTCTTTATAGTTGGCAGCAGAACAGTGTTGCGGTTTCTTCTGGTTTCTGTTGTTTAGACAACTTATCCTTATTTGAACATGTAATTTATCTTTCCATGTAAGCATATATTCACTTCACTATTTCCCACTGTTTTTCAGATTTCTACCATTTATGTTTTGTTGCACAATTTATATGGTAGAAAGCATTAAAGTTCAAAGTGATATATTTATTATTTTTCTATGATGGCTTTATTTGGTCAGGTTTTATGAATAGTTTTGACGTCTGTTTACTCTTTTGACGTCACAATAAAAGAGGCTCCCATTAAGTCACAACTCGAAGATCAAACAATGGAGATATGCAAAAATAATGGTTTATAAACAGTATTTATTAAAATATTTTAAGATGCATATTGGAGTCTATTGATACGCTCATTTTCTTCTTACATCTGCTAGTGTGGCCTTTTATAGAATCCTTTATTTTAACTCTTAATATGCTTGACATCTTGTGTTATTTTTCCTTGTTTAGCAACTGGTGAACTTAAATTGTCTCTAAAACAGAAATGGTGCCAGAGCAGGGAAATTACAGAGAAATTCAGACTTGTTTTAAGGGCATAATAATTCAGTTTATTCTTCATATACACGCTTCACTTCATCCAAAACTTTGAATTGAACATGATCGAATCAAGTACAGAAGGTCTCATGTTGGCAGATGGAAAATAAATACACTGTAACAATGCATTAACAGTTTAATATTTATTGAAATAATGTTATGTTTGATATTCAAAGATTCAAAGTCTGCAATAAAAAAATAATAATGTTTGTTCTTGAACTAGCAAGGTTTACTCCCATATCCACTAACAATGTGACCTCAATACCTTTTTGAGGACACCCCCAAAATCGCATTTTGAGCCATTTAGGATTAAATGTACTCCACAGACCACTTCAAGAAAGGCCTAAAAACCTTTTTGGGATTGCTGTTAGCAATGAAAGGTGCTTTACAAATCGAATTTATTATTATTATTATTAAATGTTGCACTCAGAAAGCTACCTGAATGATCAGTCACTTTACAAACAGTATGTTCATTTCTTATTATTTATATTAATAATGTATAAAATGAGAATAGTTTCAATAACTACAGATTGTGAAAACAAAATAAAATGGAGGTAGAGCAAGAGCAACTGTCGCAAAACCTACCATAAATCAAGTCTGAAGTGTCGTGCAGCAGCCCCTGATGTTCGGCTCGGAAAACCCCATCGGTCTCTCCGTACGGCACCCTAGCTGAAGACGGTACGTTCTTCACTCCGATCCGCTAAAATAGTATAAATTACACATATTATCTGTGTTTTAATGTAACTGTTTGTCCCTGTGTGTTTCAGAAACATGCCACCCAAAGGTCCTTTGCAATCTGTCCAGGTCTTTGGACGTAAAGTAAGTAAAATATAGAATTATTGAACATGTGGTGTTTTGGCTACTCTGTCTTGCTAGCACGCATTAGCTAAAGTGGCTAACATAATGTGGCCGTGTGTCGTAGTTTTACACTGGTGTAAACGAGCTGTTTAACTGCTATGAATGACCACTATAGCTTAAGACGTCCCGAAACTGAAGTTTGAAGCCTCTTCCGTGGTTAAATGATACTAAATCAAGTTAAAAAGTGTCACTAGGTTAGCCGGCGCTCTGTATTGCTGTGCATCCGATCTTGTGTAGCTAGCTAGGTAGCCTAGATGCTATCAATCGCTGGGCTCCTGATACTTTATACAAAATGACAACGTTAATGGTGACCCATGTCTCTTCGTCCAAACTAACGCACCTAATTGAGAAGATACCCAAATTCCAGAAATGGTCCCGATGATTTACGAGCTAACAACCTCTTTGAATAAGCACAGGACGCAAGGACTGATGTTGGTTTCACCCAATTAGTGCTCAAATATCTTACAGTAGTTTTTGATGGTAGCTGATCGTGATGATGTTTCTGCCTTTAGAAAACCGCCACCGCAGTTGCTCACTGCAAGAGGGGGAATGGTCTCATTAAAGTGAACGGCAGACCCCTGGATATGGTGGAGCCAGCCACTCTCCAGTACAAGGTGAGTGCCAGTGAGAAAGGGGTTCTTATCTCCATCAGCCACCCGTGGACCTGATAATAACATCTGCAATCAAAAGGGTCAGGGACATTGGCATGGTCCCATGGGAAACCGTTGTAACATGTACTTAACACTGCATTTGAAGATGATGCTAAATGTATTGCCCTTTTTTACCTTAGCTGACCTTTTCAATTCCCTTATCTTAAGGGAATTGTATTGCCATATTACACACAACTAATTATCTTAAGGGAATTGTATTGCAGATGGATTCAAGCCTGATATGCAGCAATTCCCTTCAAGCTAGTGGGATTTAGACTGCAATATAGTCGTCAGCATTCTGTAAAACACCTGCAAATGTTACCACGACATTTTCTCTTTCTTTCTCGAAAATATGTAGTTTGACATCATTATGCCCTCATTCTAGCTTCTTGAGCCAGTGCTGCTGCTCGGCAAGGAGCGTTTTGCTGGAGTTGACATCAGAGTCAGAGTGAAGGGTGGTGGACGTGTTGCACAGATCTATGGTAAGCAGAATATTCTCTTCTCAGGGGAAAATGCTTCGTACACATATATCAGCCGTTATCGGCCTACACATATTTTCTCCACCTTATTTTCATGAATTGTTCTTTTTGTCTTGCAGCAATCCGTCAGGCTATCTCCAAATCTCTGGTTGCCTACTATCAGAAGTGTGAGTATTACATCTTAATGTTAGTGTGCAGCACAAACATCACTAGCTTTTGAGAAAGTGTTTGCCATACATATTCAACCAAATTAACTAAAGATACACGTGAAGTGTCTTTCATACTGGGATCTATTTTAGTAGCAAATATTGCATTTTAGGGCAAATTATCGTATTTATTAAGGATTAAGGTGAATTGTTTACTTCATAGTGAAGTATTCCCTGTGAGGTGTTATGAGCTGCTCACTGATGACATTTAAGGTGGACAATAACTGAGACTAAAGACCTGAGGACATCTTGGATAGTGGATCAATTGTCAAATGACAGTCTACAACCTGGCAACACCTGTCACAGAAATCAACAGATATTTCTGCTTAAGCATCACAAAACAAACACTATTTGGTATTATAATGCTTGTTTCTGCTGTTTGATATATTGTTCAGATTTTGTTGTTGCTTAAAAATGGTCCTGCGATACTTATTGGCCTGTTGTAAATGCCATATGGTCCGAGGATGCTTGTTAAACAAGATCATGGTTTTGCTTTATAATTTCATAATATTTAAGCGAGTACTAATTAAACATCAGTTAAATTACAGTGTTAACTGTATTATAATAACAATTTTCTGTACAAGCACGTAAGGAAGGTTTATAAATTGAACTTAAAGAATAATGAGCGTTTGTCCATCTGCAGATGTCGATGAGGCCTCCAAGAAAGAGATCAAGGACATTCTGATCCAGTACGACAGGACCCTGCTGGTTGCTGATCCTCGTCGCTGCGAGTCCAAGAAGTTCGGTGGACCTGGAGCTCGTGCCCGCTACCAGAAGTCTTACCGTTAATCCCCCTGTACATTTTCTAATAAATTGGAGGAACACAGACATGAATATGCATTGTTTTTTCATAACACTGTACACATAGCCTGTTCAAAACCTCTCATAGTTGAGAGGTGTTGCCTTGAGTTAAAATCTAAACAAATGTATCTGGATTGGTATTATAAATCCTTGATGTTACTCTGCCTGGGGATTGAATTTGATCTGGGTGAGGACAAGAAAAAGATGATCTACAGGAGACCGTTGATTTTGGTTCATTTAAATTTGATCATTCAGTTCACATCAACACCTTAAATGTTGCTACTGATAGTCTAACAAAAAGTCACAACAGGAAAAATACCTAAATACTGTATTTAATCCTATATACAAATAATCATACCTGTACTTTACTGAGTAGATTTGAAGGGAAACACTTAATTTTAACAACAAATCTAACATTTTCAGCTCCATGTCCTAATAAAACAAGATTTTTTAAACATTGTATTTTCTAAAGAAGTGGTATATTTGATCGTTAAAACGGGCATAACTCCAATTTAAATCTTTTGACATGAAATAAAAAGAAAAGCACAGGTGATAACCATAACATTACTAGGGCTCAGTTGCTATCAAGTGTACAGTTTGCAATGATAGTTAGTCGGCTTGCACAATACCAGGATTGTCCTGTACTAAGATCACATGTGTATCTGATGACATTGAAACTGACTATTGATGAACTGAGGCATCATTAAGGTCATTAATTTCTCCTGTGCTTCACTGGTGAACATGTCTGTGAAACATGCATTCAGCCATCGTTAATTATATTATTTACACCTGTGTTTAATCTAGTTCGATATGTCAAAAGCCCTGAGATACAATTAAATTAAGTCAGTTCACAAGTAGGTAAGTTCATCTTTCTACCCAAGATGGAACAAAAAGGCTTTTTGAATGATCGGTATACATTCTTATATTTCTAAAAGCAGTCACTTTTCCAACAATGCAAATATCAGCAACTCTTTCTATGTATCTTCCTGACTAACATATGTAACCAGCAGAGGGAGCCAGAGGACTGATGGATGTAAAAGACTCCCTTCAGCAGTAGCAACCATTAGGAAACTGGCTTGCTGCCATTTCAGAAGTCTCATACTGTAGGTTACAGATGCATAAATACAGTATATGATGAATGCAACACATTACCATTCCACACTGTATCCCCTTTTGCCAAATTGCCTGAGCATGCCATATAAATAATTTCCTTGATATAATCTAACAATGATACCTAAGCTGATTTAGTAAACACCATATTGAAAAACACTATTGTTCCAGGCCTGTGTGATTGTAACCAGGCAGCATGTTGCACTGCTGATCTGATGGATGGTTTTTCACTCAGACATTTTCAGGTGTGTGAAATTGTGTAATGAAACCCGCTCTTATTTTCATTACTCTAGGCTTTATTGTATTTTTTTGTTCAGCATTTTCCACCCCGATAAGAACACTCCTATAACTTTCACCTATCATCTTAACACAAAAACAGCTATTTTCTCATCACATTTTTGCATCAAATTGCAGCACTCTGAGCTCATGTTCTTCTCATTGCTTGTTACGGCTCTCTGTTATTTTGTGCCAGTGTTGCTGCACAAACACACACTCCACTCCAGCACAACAACAGGAGTGTAATGAGGTGAGCTGAGGCCCAGATGTTGTTGGCCTCTCTGTGGGCAGCCTGCAGCAGCCGTTCCCGCTCGCTGAGCTCCCGGGGGGGATCAGGCCTGTGTACAGCCCTCCAATAATCAACACAGCAGGGAGGCACACTCCCCACTGCTACTGTTGTTTACTTCTGTTTATGTTCTGCCCCTGCCTACCGCCTCACCTTTAAAGGCCATAACGCTGCTCCGGTGACGTTCTGTGCCTGTGGAAATGCTGTTTTCTGCAGCAAAGAATGAACACAGACAACAGAGATGAAACAATTTTGGATAATGCAGCCAGCTGAGGGTAACAGAGGAAGAGAGGCTGTTGATAATGGATGTTGGTGCTACTCTGTGTGATGGGATAATAGCTCTCCTTCTCTTTTTTCATATTAAAATAATTATTTGTATCTCATGGCTGAAGTAAAATAGGACAACCTTCATAAAAGGAAAGCTGCCCTAACTAAAATAACACCGTAATACCTTATTTTACCTTTTAAAGCTTCACAAGAATTATACATTTAATAAGGCAATGTTTAGAAAGGGTTTAAAACTTTGTAACAAATGGCTTTAATAAAGCTTAACACATAATTTAATGATGTTAAGATATAAGCCATTATTGAGAAACACTTTTGGGGTTGCCAGGTTGTGAAACATTGTGTTTATCCTCTCCCAGCCTTACACTTCACACCACAATGGGGACTTCTCCAATGGGATAAGACCTTTTAGAAAGGGCTGCAGTCCATTTAATAACTTTGTATCCAAATTTTTAACTGCATTTTTGGTCGCTAATTAGTAAGACCCTAATATGCATTAAAATAAACTGCTTTAGGAGATCATTCTCAAACTTGAAACCTATACATTGCTGTTAACAATTTATAACTTTATCTATTAATGATTTATCAACCATTATCAAAGTCTCACGAGACAGTGTTTGTAGAATATTTTCTCTTATCCATAGATGGCTGCAGGAAATGAAATAAAACAATTGACATTTTGGTGCAGTGGGTGGGCAAAAGCAAATTGTAGTACCACATGTAACACATAAAAGGATGTGTGCAAGATGTTGGCACCTGTAATTGTTTGTTCTCCTTTCCCTCTCAACAAGCTGCTGCTTTGATTAAGTTACACAGCTTGTCTTGTAAAGTCAAAAATGAGGGGTTGTTTGATCCAGTATGTAGGAGTTTATTTTGCACAACAAGTCTTGTAATTATTTTACCATTTAAATCGTGTCATTAAGTGTGCAAGGGGTTTATTCCTTTATGGCTGAGCACACACACACACACACACACACACACACACACACACACACACACACACACACACACACACACACACACTGCACCCAGCACCTGCCTTTCCTCTGTTAACACCTCTGCCTCTCTAGGTCTCCAAATCACACAAACACTGAGGTGTGAGGCCAGGATGCATTTTGTCATCACTTGCACCTCATCCCCACCTCTCCTCACGACGCCTCTGTGAACACACTCTGCAATTAACACAAATAAGCAAATGAATACACCCACATGCACACAGAAATGAGGCTCAAGCATGACCTACAGGACATTCTCTCTTTCAGCCACTTCTCTGCAGAGACAGGAATAAGAAAGAGGGAGGGATGATCATTAACATATTGACCGCTGCTCCATGCCTCCTGCAGCAGTTGACTCCTCGTCGAGCCTCATTGCCCTCGATGAGTAAACAACAATTGGCTGAGGGTGCCAGCGGCTGAACATCAGGGGACAGTAGCAGGCAGCAACAAATGTTGGTCACAGTGGAGAGGAAATGCAGCTCAGCCAAGCGACGCGCCGCTGTTTGGGGCCGAGATGATAATGAGGGGATGGCAGCTTATCTGTGGCTTTGTCCTTGAGGGGAGGTGATCCCCATGAGTGTGTGTGTGTGTGTGTGTGTGTGTGTGTGTGTGTGTGTGTGTGTGTGTGTGTGTGTCTGTATGTCTGTCTGTCCACAGTTAATCTGGATTACAACTGGAAAAGTACATTTAAATCGATCATGTGCAAGATTTTGACATTTCTGAATGTGGGGCCCTTTACTAGAGCATGTTTACCTAAATGTTCAGATATATACATGTTTTCCCCATACTGTCTGTCTGAACATAACTGTATTTATCATTTTGTGTAAACGTTCTGAAAATCAAACCTTTGAATCCTGAATTTGCGTTTTGGATTGTCACAGTAATGTAGCAGCACTTTCTACCTGTACTACATTAAAGTTGGGACAAAACAACTTGATATAATTCCTGACAGCTTGTGTAAAACCACAGTTTCTGTGTGCGGGAAAAGAAGATATGCGAATGTCACTGTCTTACAATATGGGAATAATGAGACCATGCATTTTAGGAATGTTATTGTTTTTACCAATCCCATTTCTTCTTCGTCAAACTTCCTAATTGATCAGGGTTGTGCTATTATTGAAACAATTGGTTGATCAACAGAGTACTGTTAAACTATAATGGAGACATATTGGACAGAATGTGTGGAATTGTCTGTTTTGGTATCTGATCTGCTCCATCTCTGCATCCACATTAGCGCTGTGTTTTAGCAGCTAACTCCAATGATGATGAATGACAACGCATTCACGTCAGCGAAAGTATTTTTTTATTGCTTCGAATTTCTGCTCAGGATGCTGACTGAGCATTCTTAGATCCTTTTTCCTACTTAGAGCAATGATGTCTCCAAAACGACACTTTAAAAGACAGAGAGAGACAACATAACAGCACTGACAGACGGAGAAAAACACTCGTAAATTAAACAAAGGTTTTGGAAGAAATCATTCCTTTCTGGAAATCTGATCACAAGCGTTTCCATGCAATCTTCAAGGCTTTCTGACTCATCCTGAGCTGAGTTTAGCAAACATATAACATATAACTGCTATGTGGGAATATTTCCTGCCAAAAGACAATGATCACAAATGAGCTGCCACCTTAATGCTTGAAGTAAACATTTCAGAAGTGTAGCCTGATTGCTGATGACAACTTTACCATCTCTTCTCTCTATATTTCTCAATCCCACGCTCCACTTAGTAGTGTCCCCCCCACTTTTCTCCCTTAAAACACCCTTTGTTACCGTCGAGGATTGAGCGAGAATATGGAGCTGGTGATGGATTCATCTCATGTGTTTCACTCTGCACAAAGAGGCCTCGCTGGCTCCTCTCTCAGCCTGTTTTTGGTCTGAAAGCAGCCAGAAAAGGGCTCCCTGTTACTGACCCGCTCTGTTAGTCACACTCTCTGCCGCCAGCGTTGACTCATTCCCAACGCATTTAACCTAGACTTGAACTAAAGTAGAATTAGTCCCAGTGCGCTCACACTGCAGAGTCTCCTATTAAAACCTGCCCCTATCTCGCCTCCTTAGGTCTCCATGTTGGTGGCAGCGTGGCACTGGCCTACACTCAGGGTGAGCCGGGTCACGCAGGGGTTCCCCCCCGAGAGCTAGGTTGTTGCGCCCGAGCCAAATCGGGAGGTCAAAGGCTACCTCACACACCCTTCAACCTTTAGCCTACAGATCGGGCCAAGGCGCTCTGATTCCCTGCGACAACCTGCAGAAGGCCCTCAGTGATCCCCCTCCTCAGGGGTCAGCGTGGCCGGCCAGGATCTATTTTAGTGAAAACACACAGTTCATACAAGAAAGCCTCACCTCCTGTGCAGCAGGGGTGAGAAGATTATTAGAGTTCACAGTGCTCCCAGACAGCTTTGAAGTATAGAGGTTATCTCTCATTCCTGCCACGTTCGTTGTTGTTTCTTTTAACGTCATGATTAAAGGGATACCTTACCCTAACCTGAGAGGAGACGAGAATATGGTGACCATCTTTTAGGTAAATGGCTCAGATGCTCAGTGATTATGCTTTGTTTAAAGCTAGGTTTAATAATTAATTAGAATTAACGTAATTGTATAATGACTGAAATGATTGCCTCTGTTGCATGATATTTGTCCAGGGTGCCTCTTAACTAATCATAATTATCTCAGTAAGGCATTAGCCTAGGGGGATATCGTGTGTTCATTTGTTTGTTTATGTGTTTGTGTGTGTGTGTGTGTGTGTGTGTGTGTGTGTGTGTGTGTGTGTGTGTGTCTGTATGTCTGTCTCTCTGTGTGTGTGTGTGTGTGTGTGTGTGTGTGTGTGTGTGTGTGTGTGTGTGTGTGTGTGTGTGTGTGTGTGTGTGTGTGTGTGTGTGTGTGTGTGTGTGTGTGTGTCTGTATGTCTGTCTGTCCACAGTTAATCTGGATTACAACTGGAAAAGTACATTTAAATCGATCATGTGCAAGATTTTGACATTTCTGAATGTGGGGCCCTCTACTGGGAGTTTATGATAACATATGACTTTTACACATGGTGGCCCTAAAAAAATTGTTTGAATGTGCCTATTTGCGTATTTTGCTCAACAGAGGAATTTCATTTGATTGCTCCACTAAAACATTTCTAGAAATACACAGATTATCAGGTTGGAGGGTACGTATGCCCAAGTGTTTTTTACAGGTGTTGGATAAAAGAATCTTGCTAAGGCAAGAGTCAGACAATGTCGGAGGTAGATCTCTGTTAGATGAAACATTGTGCATTCAGATTGCTGGGATCTTTTAATACAGAATGCAGATCGTTCTTCCGATTCTTGCCTTAGAAAAATTGACCAGGTCAGCTTTAAATATGATTATATGGAAGTCATATCATTAAAACACCAAGATCTATTTTCAACTATGACAAGATTATTTTATTTTACTTTGAGGTGATGTTGATGAGTCATCTTGTAACACTAAACATATAAGCTAATTAAGATGTTGGTGTGGGGCTCTATAGTAACTTCAACTGTCCATGCTCTCATCACTAGAAATTCAATATACAACGTTGGCATCCCCAATGGTAACATAAATACTAAAATTGGGTAACATGCTCAATTTAATTTCAAATTTGTCTCATTTTCCCCAAAAGATAAATCTCACACCAACCGAATAATTTCAAAGATGCCATGATGACACAAAAAAAAATACAAGTAACGACTGTAAAACTAGAACCTGTTTTATCACTTAGCACTCAGTAAAATGTTAACATCAGCAGCAGGGGGCAGGTGAATTTTATTGTCTATGCACTCATCACTTCAGGGGGCAAAGTTGGCGAATCTCCCGAAAACCTGTTGCTCTCCTTTGAGGGAATTGACCTCATGGCCACCTTCACTAAGTGCTGTGGAGCACATGAGCTCCTTGACTCGGACCTGTCAGGAAGTGTTGTGAAGAATGTTACCGAGAGGGAAGAGTGCGAATTGATTGCCCTCCGACTGCTGCCAAAGCGCGCTCAGTGTGCCATCCTGTTTTGAGAACGTGTGTGTTTCGGGCCTGTCATGCCCCCTATATGTGGAGATAGGGGGGGACATGGCTAATTAAACGGAGTAAAGGCTGTTGAAAGGGGCTGGACACTGCCAGCACGAGAGGACTTGACATCCATGTGTTCTTGTTTCGAGACAGAGAGGGGGCAAGCGTGACCGAAGCAGGAGGCCCAGGTTGCAGCACCCCGCCTGGCTGCCAGAGCTCAGTCATAGGGCAAGGAATTGTGGGGAAGAGGAGGAGGTGGTAAACGGTAATGGAGGAGGGTGGTGTTAATATTAACTGCAATTCCAGACTTTCTACTAGCAGTCTCTCCTTTTTTTTTCTCCATTTCCCCAGCCAGCCCAGAGCTCTAAACCCTAACACCCTATCCCACTGCTGCACACACACAACACACATTCCAAGAGGCAGGGATGGGAGCGTGACAATCGGGAAACAACGGCTATTAGTTACAGAAAATGCATTATGGCGTGGGCCCGGGCAGCAGAGCGGAGGAGAGGAAGTGGAGGGATTACGCCGGGCTTGGACAAGCGCAGCACAGCGCTATTTCCTCCCCCTTGCTGTAGTAAACTGTTCAGATTTACAAGACCTCTAGGGACACGGGTACCCCATCCTCGTCCCATCAAACCTAGACAGCTCCTGATTTAAAAATAATCCTAAATCAGCGCATGACAGTTGTCAGCAGGGCACAAGGAGGTCAGGAGGAGTGAAGACTGGGAGTTTTAGATAAGAGATAAACCTTCTGCAAATTCAAAGATCCAACCAGTATACTGCAAAGTGCCCAATTATTGGCTTAAATATGACACTACACATTTATTGATTTGCTGAGCTTTGAATCTAAAACCATGTGTGTAACCAACATGTTTTATAAATTCTTAGGCGGTATAAACATTGTTCTAGTGATGGATTTTGATTTACGGCAGGTCACTTATGAGTCCACTTTCCATGAGCGAACAACAACTTTGTTCTACCTATTTTTGGAATTAACAGGTTCATGGAAATTAGGTGTTTTCAAAAACCTATTCAACTCTTCTCCACCTGGTTTGTATTAGTCATCGATAATGAAGTTTTAAGAGCCCATGGCCTCTTTATTTGTTAAAAATAGTAAATATAAGACGGGTTGATAGCTCATTGTTACTGTTCTCAACTCATACAGCATATTCAACCTGCAAGTACAGTGCTTCGTTTGAGTCAGGTCTTATTTTCATATTTTTCTTCATCATTTCTATTGTGACGGTAGGATTTTTGAAAACAAGTTATTGTTAAGTTCATGGAAAGAGGCAGTAACATTTACAAGTCTGGCAGTGGAAGTAAGAAGTGTGTAGGGCATGCACATCCCAAAAGCTTCAACATATGAGATCCAACAACAAACTGAAGGGAAGTATCAGACAAAATATCTGCAAACTGTACTGAAAGCTCCCAGCCAGAGCTTCATTTTGATGTAACTGGCATCTTTGTCAGGCATTGTCAAAACATAATTTAGAAAATTGAAATGCCTGAAAAATATCCAAATTCGACGATCATACATATCCCGAGGTTAGCCAAAGTTATTTGGAAGAAAATACAGGCAAAGCAGCAAAGTATTGTCATCACAGACTACAGAATTTTTTATTATACCTCACTTGCCAATATCTTTCTTCTCAAATTGAGGATTATTACTGAAATTTTGGGTGCAATCTGTAAGGTTTACCTCTGAATAAAGGAGTTTGGATTTACAACCTGTTTGACTCAGGGACTGTTCATGTTCATGTTCTAGCAATGGGCCAGAATTCCCAGACAGCAAGTTCAATGCTGTCATAACATGTAGAGAACATCTTTTAAAGTAGGACAGCTTGCAATAAATCATCATTACCTATGAAGGGGCCAGAAGCCTAACAAAAGGTTGGGAGGCTTCAAAATATCATGAAATCCCTACAAACCGCATGGAGCCCCAAGTCTGTCTCTTCTTCTATCTGACAGTGAACATATTTCTCCCTGTAGTATTCTTAGCAGTAAATAATAGCACTTCCCTATCTCTCCTTTTCCAGCTACTGCTCCGTTGATGTATGCTATTTTACTGTGGCAGCATCACTTCAAACCGGATGCGATCGGGCTGCCTCTCCTGTGATCACTGCAGGCCTCGGAAGACCCCTTCAACAGAAACAGGAAGCAGTTCATAGCGCGGGTCATGACCCCTCTCATTCAGCCCAATGAGTCAAGCAGGGCCCACCCCGGCGAAACACATGAAAGTTCCGGTCCCATCAACAAGGTGTGGAAGGATATTAGGGGGTGAAGAGGGAGGGGAGACTTCTGTCTCTGTCTGCATGCACAAGTGTATGCATGTGTGTGTCTAAAGAAGAGAGGTGCACATATGTCCAGCAGTAGCCGTGTAACATTATTACACACAAGGCCCATGAGGCGCACCTACACAACTACAGCTGCATCTAATACAAGGCTGCATCCACAGGAGGAAACTACTGTGTGATGAACAAATATAAACGGTCCCTTTGGACTTCTGATCACAGGCGCTGGGGCGTAATAAAGGCTATAACTTCAGGGCGGACAGGCATGCAAGTGTGTCTCCAGCTTTCCCCAATGGGTTAGCTGCTATCTTAAAACTTGAAGACCATTTTTTGCAGTATTTCCTTTTAGAGTGACAGATTTCTCTACTTTAAAATAAGGTGTTCGTTTTTGATGATGTGTAGAAAGATATTATAGAGCGCAACTTGAAAGCCTGTGTCTGAAATAACACATACTGTAGTTTACTGTTTAAGTGAACATTACATTGAAATATGGTTACTTTTGGATCATCAGCATTTTGGCCATTTACTGTGGTAATTGAGTTCTTGCAGCTAATTAATGTAAAAGATTATATTGAATTTTTGACTCAAATAAAGATAGGATAAGATGCTTTATTTTACATTATGGTAAAGAATAAAGGTTAAAAAAGTAAATATAAAACATAATATATAAAAATTATAAATATTATAATAATTAAACATACAATTATAAAAACACGTAAATAAATGATAAATACATTAGGTACAGGAAAATCAGTGCACTATAAAGAAAATAGGAAATGCTTTTAGAAATAGCTCGATTCAAATGCTTTGATGCAACTTAACTCCATGTGATTAAATAACACAACTATTTTTAAACATGCAACATACTGTAACATGAAGACTATCGCATGTAACATGTCTAGGACTTATTTAAAAACGTCATACATGATGTGTGTAGCGAGGTAATATGATTCAAGGCAAGTCCCTGAAGTGTCACAACATGACTGGACTTGCCCTGACTTGTCTGGACGGCGGACAAACAGAGAAGAGGGAAGTAACAATAAATTGAATCAAACTGAATTTAAAGATAATTATGAGGCCAATCTTAATTTACAATGGCTTTGAGTCTATTAGACAAACAAAAAGAGAAAAGCGAAAGAAAAACAAAAAAGAGATTTAAGCACACAAAAGGCAGTTGATTTTTCTTTACTTTGCTGAAAAATTATTTACTGCAAAAAGCTTCACACTGCCAATTCCTGATGTTTATGGAGAGCTGGCAGCCAGTTTAGTCTGTAATGGATGCAGTTTTAAAAGTAGGAGTACACCCCTCCGTCAAAATGTATATAAAATAAAATGTACTCCAACTTTAATGTCCAAGGCACTACAAGTAGGCTACACTTAAAAGCTATTAGCTTCAGGAAGAGGACCACAGAGTTACTATTGTATACTTTCACACTATAAACCCACAAAAATAAGACACTTGTGAGATGATGTGCCAAAGATCTAAACTTCTTTGGCTAAACCAGAGAGCTGATGTCATGGGAGCTCTGTCAATGTTCATGTTAGGCCACATCTGATATTTCACTTTAATGGAGGGGTGTTAATAGTGGAGGGGAAGTAGCCTAGTAGAAACATGGGAGAAAGAAAGGAAAGAGCTTTTGGCTGAACAAAGACTAGCTGTAGTTTTCCGTTCTCTGCACAAATAAATCCCATAAAGGTTTTGACCTCAATAGCTATCATCATCCTTGTTTAAGTTTGCATTATTCACCCTTCCCATATATCTCTATCCCTATCTGGTTTATTAGCAGCCTGAATACAATTGTGAAATCAGTAAGCACAAGCAGCATGGCCATTACTAGAGGTGTCACTATATCGAGAGCCTCTGGGGCTCCTGCTGTGAAGTGTGGTACAGCAACTACATTTAAATAGCTTATTAAATCGCCATTATCAGGAATTATCAGCCTCATAAATGTGGGTCAGAAGGGGCCTGCTATACAAACTAAAACATTTGTATCATCTATTCAAGCGTTTAATCACCAGTGGTTGGATTATCCGAATGTGATGAAAGTCACTACACCACCTTGTACAATTTATTGGCTGCATTAGCTCAAAACTGTTTCATGATCCTAGGTTTAGTTTTAATTGGCCTGTTTTATTTTTGAAAGAGTTCTCACCTTGTCATGGCTGGTTATACTTCCTGTCTCTGTGTGTTTCCTTCCAGTTTTGATTGCCTGCCTTATTAGTTTCACCTGTCCCTCATCCCTTCATTAGATTAGGTGTATTTAGGTCCTAGTTTCCTATTCCGCTCTTGTTTGAACCTTCTATGTGTACATTTCTGTTTTGCCTTGCCTTCACCAAACTGGAAACTAAACAGATGTATTGAAAGTTCCTGTTGTCCTCAGTCTCCTGCACCACTCTTCGTGAAATGCTGTTTTCAGGTAGGATTTAATGGTTACCACTGACCCTATCTAAGATAAAGTCATAGTTTACTAAATATATGGGTTTTTTCAAGTCCCATAAACATCTGAACTTGTATGCTAATGCTTTAATTCTGATAGCACCCAGGACACATTTTCAGTACGACTTGTAAAACAGGCTTTTTTTCATGTTTTAATTAAATATAATCTTTGAACCAAAAAAAGGAATGTTACGTATTAGGTTATGTGTACCTGGGCCTTGATGGTAACACTTGCATCTAAGCTAATAGGTAAGCTAGTTAGCCAGGCATGCTAACAATTGTAGAGCAGCTAAAGACACTGCCTAATGCATTCCTTACACGTTTTCTCTTGTCTATTGGTTTTTGGAAAGGCTAAAAGATTATCACCTTCGAAACTGCTGTATTTAAATGCTGAGTATAAACACAATGGACTAATGTCTAACATTGTTGCATGTTAAGTGATCCAAAGCTTACAAACCTGCTGTGCCTTGTTGTGGTCGCTATAACTATACAATCACTGTGTTCAACTTCATAAGATCCTAATTTATCAATTTTGCATTGCTTTGCTTGTTCTGCATGATATTTTCTGTATAACGATTGTTGGTATTTGAACAAGACTTAAACATACTAACCCTGGGCCTTTTTTTTGTACTCATCAGTCATCAATGGCCTTGAGCACCCTCTTGTTGTTTTTTATCTGGAAAAGTGTTTTACATTTGGTCCTAGCCAGTCTGTTTGTTAACTATGTGACACGGCTGTATATGAACTGGATACTACAGATAGCTGACGACATAATTGGCTTAATTTCAACAAAGTGTATTGAATTAGAATTGCTGACACCACCTTTTTAAGTGAATTTCATAAAAAACGTTGTCACAGTCTCATTTTTTTTATGTTCTGAACTGCTTGCTCAGTAGGTCTGTTCTCTATCTGCTTGACTTTGTATTAGAGTCATGTTAACAAATGAGCTGGCTTTCCACTGTTGAATTTATCCCTTGCCAGTTGTGGTATTTGTCCTTTTGCCAGCTGTTTTCTTTCCTTTAGGTAAATCTCTATAAATCAATGGAAGTTAATCTGCTGAGAAGATTGTGTGCTCTCTCTGGCTATAGGGGCACTCTATCTCCATTGGTTACAGAGCATCCATCAAGTGCTCAATGAAGGAGAAGTGACATCCCGATCCCCTCTAACCCCGTCACCCCAACCCACCCCCTGTACCCCTCCTACTAGCACATTTTCTTCTCAGGATAATGAGGTTTGAAGATCCATTTATTCTGAAGAGATACAGTCCAATCACTTAAAGAAATGTATTGTATCAGTCGTTATCTGTTGTTAAGGTTTACACTCCATATCCGCTTGTCTTTATCTTTATGTCCTCTTGGCCTGGCTGTGAAAAGATTCTTCCTCCAGCGTTGTCTGAAGGGCAGCAGTGTCTCGCTGCATTGGAAAGTCGATCTGATTGCCCTGTCATTCATCATGTAACTTTAACTCCGGGGGGACAGTGAAGTAGAGACTTCTTCTCGGTGATATAAAGCTGGGGCCGAATGGGTGCAAATCATTTTCCTACTCATTGCAGAGAGAGATGGGTTTTGAAATTCCACAAATCTGCCCAGGACTGTCTCCGCCTATATATCTCCTTTGGCACAATGGTTTCAATAACGCCTGCAAGTACACCCCTATAATATGCAGATACCCTCATGATACTACTCTGCAGAGAACTATATCACTGCCTTTCATTTTATTTGTGAAGGAAAGACGGAAGCCATGAGAGTGAAAGGGAAAGCTGTGACCCTTGTGGGGACCAGTCATTTCAGAGTTGTTTGACAAATAGAAGAAGAGACAGAATAACAGAAAGAGGTAGTAGAAAAACAGAAGAAGATCTTACCAAAGTTTTCCTGGGTTTGAACCCCAAATGACCCTCTTGTGTTTACCCAGGTTGCCAAAATCTCCTCCCTTTTTACCCACCATGCCAGTCATTCTTCCTCTGTATACCTACCATTTCCAATGGGAGGAATTTTTGCTGATGAGAAAAATATTTCCTTAACTTGAAATGTTGAAACAGTAAATTACATCCATTAGACGATAAAACCATTCATGCTGTAGTAGGGTTATCTAAGTACAACTTACAAGCTGCATTTGTCAGTTCACAATTTGTTCGTTAAGTAGTGTTGGGGGAATAATTTGCATTCATGTTGTGGTGCTCTGTAAGATCAGTATTCTGGCAAGTACAGTCTCAGCTGCAGTGTTGAGCCATTTTGAAAGTAGGCCAGCAGAGACCACACGGGGAGAGGCAATCAGGGGAAACATGTCCGACAAACACAACCAACAACCAGTGACGTCGCCTTTCATCTGCCTTGATCAAACACTTAGAGAGTGGGAGGAGCCTTGAAGAAAGCGCTGGAATCAGTGAGTCACTGCTTAAGAATCTGTTTCACAGGATTAATTAAAATGTTGAATTCAGGGTGCTAATAGGCCTCTGTTGCAGGGAGTAAAGATGTGCATTCCTTTTGTCAAGAGATGGGTCAAACAGGTCACTCGTGGACAGTGGTGTGTCTAAGGGGGAAAACAGGGGAATCTCTGGTCCAAGATGACTCCATCCCCTCCTATTGTTCATCATCCTGACTTTTTCCTTTCCATTTGAGAAACATGACTCAAACTCAAACATTGGCCCCAAAGGAACTCCTCACTCACAAAGAATGTCCAAATGAGCATGAGGGTCTCAAACATCAGTGCTGCTCCCTTAAAAACAGTCTGAAATTCTCCAAAGAGGCGAAACACACAGACAAAGCTGGCTTGATTTTCAGCCAGCAGCGGAACTGGACTGGTGGGAAACTGAAATAATGTCTAATAGCAGTTTAAAGTTTCAGTTTGTGTTTTGATAATTTGAGTGGGAGCCAGAGGGTGGTTTAGTTCTAATGGGCTGGAGCCATGCTCTGTGATGGGCTCCGGTATGGTTATTAGCTGGGGGGCTTATAGATGAACCCTCGGCAGCGCAAGGTTTCAGCTCCCCGCTGGCGTAAACTGTGGGTGGCAAGGAGATAAAACACAAGGCAGACTCTGCATTGTTTATGCTGCCTGTTTGTGGTCCATGCAGGGGCGTGTGTGCAGCCCTTATGTCTCTACAATGTAGCACAGGGATGCTAAAACCTCCTGAGAATGAGTTGTAATAACACAGCTTTTGTTTAGCCAACACTTTAGAAAATACCGCTTCCAATAGGTTTTTAGAAAAATAAGTCAAATGTTTAGGCCAGAAAAAAAACCATGGATTGCCACTAGATCCACATCAATAAAACCCAATGTGATGATCCACCTGGGGAGACAGGACTAAGTGTTCTCTACTGGAGGTCCATATTTAAGTATGGGGGGTCCCTCTCCACCTGTCCCCCTGCCCCGAGCACCCAGGGTCAGTCACCAGAGAGGTGGTCCCTCTTGGCTACACCCACACCACGAGCCCACCCTATCAACGCTACACAGTGTGAAACAACACATTAACCAGCGGCCTGTCCAAATGTCAGGCAGGACGAGTGCTTGCTTTAAAAACGACCACCACACATCTCAGTTATCTAGCTGTGTGGTCTCCACATGAAGATACGTTGTCAGTTTTTGTTGGTGGGTTGTTGTTGTCACCTGCGTTAAAACATCTGAATCACTGCTTGGTGAAAACAGAGGACATTTTAGAAAAAATCTATTCTGATTGAAGACAGTCAGGAGTTTGTGTTGAGGCAAGATTTAACGAAGGAACTTATGATGTTTTGAGAACATGTTGATTCTGTCCTCTGCTTTATTTTAAGGTTTATTAGAGCCAATGCTTAGCAAACACTCCAGGGGGTATACAATCAATATTTCACAATCAGGTACTGCCAGTTATTTACCAAATTTAGCATCAAGAGGACGCTGCTAATATCATAACAAACCGATAATGGTGGCGTTATGTAGAGAAGAAGCTTGTAGAAGGTAGTTCTTATGTAACATTGAACCGTATAATCAAATTTCAGGCCAACTTTAGAGAAAAACTCCCTAGCTCTACATTGAGAGGACAAAGTTGGTTTTCTCAACTTGTTTCAGGAAGTATTCATAAATTACTTTGTAGATTAGGATTTTTACAAACAAAACATTATGTCTATATAGGATTTTATGTATTCTAAAAGGACAATCTATCGAAGATTACATGGAAAAAAACGTAAATTACCAATCAATAATATAAACAGAATAATGATATATTGATTAAGAGTCCTCTTTTGCTAAGTAAATGCTTCCTTGATGTTTTGAATGCTGCTTGCACTCCTGCAATCTACAGAAGAACAATAATTCAACCTTTTATTTTGCTCACCCAAAAGCCATTTGGGGGAATAAGCTAAAATGCTGTTAAAGTGGCGCGGTATAATTCTACCCAGATTTTTGCTTGTATAACTTTGTATATCTGACAGCAGAAATAGTTTCTTTGGAATTAATGTACGGGCCAAATGGGAATTAAGTGATCCTGTAAAAATAAATTCAACACAGATAGCACTTTCTGGATTTAACGCACTTATATATTGGCATTCGGCTGACACTGACTTTTAGATTGGAATACTAATACAATAGATATATGAACAATGTTTCTTATTTTGGCATTACAAGTTCAATACTGCGGGGGATTAATATTGCGACACTTTGGTATCGTGCAACCCAAACCCTCACTACTGTTCCACACATAAATCTCGCAGAGCGTGACTAACCCGGCGGTAACAGGAGCCGGGGCCGGCAGTCCCCGCGGACCCCGTCCTGCATGTCCGTGTTTTAGAGCGCTCTGCTCTAAGAACCGGCCCTAGAACCTCCCTGGGCCCCTGGAGACCCTGTGAAACAAAACAGTGAGGTCAGCTCTGGGCTCCTATCTCACAGAGAGGATTACACTCACACACACATACACACACAAAGAGCTAAAACCACTGAGACTGAACTTGGATTAAGTCATTAAGGGTTACCATCCCCTTAAACCTCAGCCAGGGACTTTCTCTGTAAAAAGATACTCTCCTCTCACAGAAATTGATTTTCTATCTTTGAGCAAAGCTGGCAGGCTTTTCCTGACCTTTATTTTGGATGGGCAATTCATTGCACTGATTTATAACTCTTTATAATACATATTTTTTATAGTAAAACTCAATAAATGGCTTCTTGACTATCTCCCACCACAAGACAATGAAATGAAATAGCTGTAAAGTGCAGACTGACGCTTCCCTATCAATAATATTACACCCGTCGGGACCATTTCCCTGCATGCACCTGCACTACTTTTCCACACACAATGAAACTCTATCTCCAATAACTTCCACAACAGTAACACTAGATTTTTTATTGTATCAAACAGGTGGTGAAGACCTTCAGCGCCGCAGTAAGACTTGTGTTTCTATGTCTGCATGTGTGTGTAGACATGCATTTGCTTGTTCTTTGTTGTTTTGTTATAGTTGCACGTGGAGATGCAGAGTACCAACAACATCACACAGAGTAACTTGCTAACCATGCCTGCTGCAGGGAAGATGCAAACACACACAGCCACATTTAACTGGCATGGAGTCACACACACAATCATCAATACTCAATTACCCTCTCCTGTGTTTAGACAGTAATGCTAATCCGGAGGGTCTTGGGTGTGGAGAGCAACCTGTTGAAAATAATTCATGTTGGTGTCAAAATTGGGAATCTCAGGATTCTCTTACATTTTGTGGGCCACACACACGTTTGGATGGACAAATCCTTCAACCCAGTTGTCAACATTATAGGGATCAAGTGTAAATCACATTTCGTTTATTGCTTTCAGCCACGTCAGACAATCATAAATATTGTAGAGAGAGAAGTCAACGGCTTTATCTGATTATAAAAATCCTGGTCAGAGCCATTATTCATCACTGATTCCCCAAACAAAACAATTCAGTTTAATCTCACGTTAAAAGGGCACGCATCTAATCTATGGAAGAAGTTCCTGACCCACCAAAAATGAAAGATGCTTATTCAGTTCATTAATAAGATGAAACTAGGAAAGATCTATTGCAGAATATCAAAAATAAAGACACTTTAGAAGATCTGAAGGAAGTGGACTCAAAAGGAGATCACACTCAATATAAGGAAGATGCATTATTGATGTCCTAAAGGGGTTTACATTGGTGGGTCCCCTTCAATTGGAGTCAAATAACTGGATTGTCAATATACAAGAAAAACTAAATTGCAGTTGCCTTACATGGTGCATTGTATCAATAACGCATATGTATCACAGAATAAAGAAGGCACAAATAAGAAATAAGTAAAACTATTAGCAGTATGAAAAAGCAGTTCGAGTAATTCTCATCTATATTGGTTATTAATATAATTATCTTCTTCGCACTTTCTAAAAGGCTAAAGAAGGCTTATAGACATAAATAGAAACTGAAATTGTCGACCAAAGCCCATGTCGGTAGTATTTCGTTTTTTTAAGGAATCTTCATATTAAATAACTTTGTGAATCAACGGGAAAATCTATGAGTTTTAGGTAACAAAGGCTTTCATAATGGCAGTGTCCGACATGGCTGTGATCTTTCCCCACCCGGGCTCTGATATCATATTATTTCATCCAGCCTAAGCTCCAGTGCCCTCTCTATCTGTTGTTTTAATGATAGACCGCATATAACCAATTAAACAAGCGTGGTGCCCTTCTCCTCACTCGTCAACAATGACATTCATCAATATCCTATTAGTTTCTCTTGGAGCCAGGCCCTTTATGCCCCCACCCCCCAAAAAAGTATTTTGTTATTACTGAAGAGTGTCATTTTCGTTGTAACAAAACCCGCTTTGTTCTGGGCTCAGACACTTCAGGAAAAACTAATATTGGTGGATCATTGTCACCGGTGTTGCCATGGCTACAGTCATACTTACTGATGATTGGAATCATTCTGTGTTATCGCTGGCTACATCCCAGAGGCAGTGTGATATTAATGATAGTTCCACCGTATCGTTTACAGGCTGCAAAATCAAAGCAACGCTGCAGAGGAAAGCAAGAAAAACGAACTTGGGAATAAAACCAACTCTTCTGATTTGGATTCAATTTGCACGCTCTTTGTGCAGTGAAAGTAACATTTTGAGAAATGGCTCACATAATGCCTAACCTGGGACGGTTGCCACTTGTCCCAAAGTACCGTGAACACGAGTTGAAGTGGTACACAGAGGGCCAGACAGAGGGCAACGGGGTCAACGCTTCACCTCATCGGCCAGACGAGGGGTCTCCTATCGTCTTCGGCTGGGTCAAGGCCAGCGCCCTCTCTAAGTCCCCATCGGTGGCTCTGTCTGGCAGGCTGATAGGGATACAACACCAGAGTCTAATCCATCACTCTCCTGAATGAGGACAGAATCAATCAGGAGGGACCTTCAGATCACTCTGAACTAAATCACCATGGGCTGTCGGGTGATAAGCTGCAGAGGGCCTTCTCTTAGTGTGTGTTGCAATGGAAACCTGTTGAAACAATGGCAAAAAAGGCATGTGAACAGCTGGTAAAATCTGCCCTCCCTATAGGCTTGCTTGTGTTTCTTATTTTCAATACAGCGGCACGTTATTTTTCTTTGCATCCATTTGCACGAACAACCCTTTAAG
Source organism: Notothenia coriiceps (assembly GCF_000735185.1). Lineage (NCBI taxonomy): Eukaryota > Metazoa > Chordata > Actinopteri > Perciformes > Nototheniidae > Notothenia > Notothenia coriiceps. The sequence continues at coordinate 132,374 of NW_011348483.1, forward strand.
CCAATCCATCAATACCAGTCCATTTGCAAGGGGGGTATTGACATTGTCTAACCAGTGTGCAACACTCTTAGTGCCTCATAATGTAATGCTCTGAGGTCATAGAGAGTTAGCTGGCAAACGGGCAAGTCAGCGAGCTCTTTCCCTCGCTAATTGATGTACTTCAGCCGCTCGGCCTTTGAACTGAATCCCTGCGTCGTCCACCAGAGAGAAGGCAGATGCCATCAGCGTTGCCTCCCATTTCGCCTTTGAAACCCAAGACCCACGTCTAACCCGCAGCTAAGGGCACGAGTGAGAGGAGCCGTCTGTTAGCTTAGCTCCAGAGACAGCTTCTCCCCGATTTGTTTGACCACCGTTGAGTCTAGCCTGTGAGTTTGAGGGAGCCAGGCCAAAAAAGATAAGCTGTGTTTTCAGTTGGAGATACTATCATGCTGGTGGTAGTGATACTGGCTGCTCCTGCCTGTCTCAGAGCTCGGCTGGCCTAAGGAGCGGAGCCTTGTTTTTGCAAGACTTGAGCCTCAACTGGCACTCTTCCAGGCCTGTGCACAAAGCCAACAAGGATTTATAGACCCATACATTTGTGTGTGGAGTTTTTTCACTTCTGCTTCATGAAAACAACACAATAGCAACTCAACTTTTTTACATTTGTTGTAAACATAGTGTGTGGCACTTAAAACCATGCAAAAGTCAATGTTTTCTTGGAGTATGGTCTTCTGCAATTAGCGGGATTTACATTCTTAAAAAATCCAATACTGTGCATGGCACTCTGACAACCAGCCTACTCCAAACTCCTGCAAAGTTGTTTGCAGCTTTAAAATACATTTGACTTCTCAGCCAAAAGGCAAACTGTACTCATTACAACTCATTACTCTCCAATGTAGTAATGTTATGGAAATGGCCGGTTTCCTTTGTGACTCTCTATTCAGTTTTCTCGTAATAATTTAAGGCAAACGTTTGAAAAAGAGAAAGAGGTCGGTTTTTAAAAATGGTAATATTGAGTGTGTTCTGAAATAGAAGTTGTACGTCTCTTTTGTGGACATACACCCAGGAAGGGACTGTTCTTGCTGAAGGAGATTACCTCTGCTAATAATTGTGTGCACTGGGATGACAACTGAAGTTATTTCTGGCTCGTCTTGAAACTGGCTAATGAGCAGAGTAACTAGAGAGGGGGAATGTCGGCTCATTGTAACCACCTGTTGTCGTCTTTGTTTGTGGCCTTCCATGGTACACGGCTGAGAGTAGATACATTTATTTTTGTATTATCAGCTTTGAATTGCTCCTCTCCCATTTACAACCAACTAAACGGCATAGCAGTTATGTTTTGGGAGAAAAGTTGCAACAAAACTAAAATATCATAATGTTTGGATATATTTAGTATGCTTGATTGGATATACTGTATATAAGTTACGGACCTGATTGAATAAGCAGACAATGACTTTTGTTTTTTTACACGGAACACGTTTCCTTGGTTAAATTCCTGTGTTTACAAATGTGTGCTACGTTGGAGAAAAACATAATCCCGTAGAAAGGACGTCCCCCTCAAAATGTCATTAACACTTCTGTTTTATGATGACACATTTTGGAGACCAGCTACCTTCAAACATACCTGCAGATGTTTGATCACACACTGCCTGAGTTGACCATAAAACATGTTTTGAGCCAACAACGCCCAATATGCAAAAATGTGTATGATAAAATATACCTTTGTTTGGATGATTTCTACAGTTCGTGTCTATTACTTTAAACTAAATAAAAGAGACTGCAGAAATGATCCATCTTTTGTTTTTCTCTCTTGGATCAATCTGATGAAAATCTGACGCAACATTTGTAATTGCAAAGTCCCAACATCAATTCTCAAAATCCATAACTTTATTGAGATATGAGCACTTTTCCACACATTTACTAAGCTCCTCTCTCAGTCGGTGGACTGGAGGCCCTGAAGGTCAAAGGGGTCGTGATCTCAGGTGGGGCATTGTCATCGGGCCCATGACCAGGGTACTTAACCCCTTATTGGCTAACTCATATCCCAGGTGTGGAGCTAGGTTATATACGGTGTGTCCGTCATGGTGATCAGAGTTTCCTCTAAAACCGCCCAATGAGGCAGGAGGTCCGGTTAAGCTCGGAAGGTGGGGGAGGGGGTTTGGAGAGGAGGTTTTGTGTTCATTATCAGTTCTGTTTGTGACCCCCATGTCAGCACTGGTCCTAACTGGATCCCTCTTCTAACATTTGCTGGAGAAACTCACATGGATAAGCTCTGTTATGAACTGTAAGAGAACCCGATACTGCAGGCATGGTGCTTTTATGGTGGGATTTATTTTAACTATGGTAATTTAAGATGAGCAGAGGAGAGAGCAAAAATATAGTCAGCATTTAAGTTAAGTGGTAATGGATAAAGAACAGTACATCAATAGGTCCAGTTTATAATTACATTCCTTGGGGTAGTTTGAGTTAAGCTTCTGACTGATATTATTATAAATATTATTATTTGGTCAATGTGAAAAATTAACCAATATGATACATTCTTTCATTTTTTTATATATTTCACAAGTTAGGGGGAAATGAGTACTGCACATTTCCTTGATATCTATATTTTTGTAGATCTTTGTCTTGTGAGCTTGACTCATTCACATGGCAATTCCAATAAAATCTCACCAACATTATTATTGTTAGCATTTGTGGTATAAGTAGTAGTAAAAGTAGTAATTATTCTTTAACATATTCCTAAAATACTTTGTTAGTTAGTGTTATTGAACATCTTTTTGGCCTTAGACACACTTCCAAAAATGCTGCATGAATTTGTTTTATTCCCTTCTTTTATTTTAAAAGGATAATATCAATATAGTGAGAATACATCTGCAGCACGCTGTTGTATGTCATTATCTCTTCATCCCTCCCCCCTCCGCACCTGATCAATAATTCACATTCGAAAAATCTGTTGAATCTCTTGAGTGCCTCAGAAAGAAATGCAGACTGTCCCTGCTGGGATAACTGTAAGAATATTGCAGTCAAAGTGCCAAAGTACAGAAAGAGAATATATGTTTTCTTCCTCATGAATTTCATGTGGCTGGATGGAGAGACACAGGAAGATGTAGGAGAATAATCTGAGCAGAACCTGAATTTCCTAACTGATTATGGAGTGGTGCAGGAATGAGTCCTAAAACCAGCAAATGAGTCAGCATTTCAGGTTTTTGGTTCGACACCTGAAATAAGACCTGTGGTTAACGCAAATGTAAGACATTTTCACGCTTTGTTCTGCGACATAAAATACGTGAAATGCCCCACCCGTGAAAGTTTGAAGCTTCTGTGTCATTAAAACGGTGATTGCTAAGCAATCACCGTTTTAATGACACAGAAGCTTCAAACTTTCACGGGTGGGGCATTTCACGTATTTTATGTCGCAGAACAAAGCGTGAAAATGTCTTACATNCAACAGCCTCTGATCATCAAGAGACTTCATGCAATGCTTCATCAGATGCATATATTAGATAATAATCTCTATCTCACTCCTAACACATCTAAATCTGCTTCCAGCATGGATAAATGTTCATAAAATACATCCATTGTTTGTTCTATATGCTTCTTGAAATCCTAAAAAACACATAATTTTTCTAGAATAGATTACAAATCAAAGTGGCAANTGGAGCCAGCTTTACGTTTCTTTCGATTGCATGATATAGCCCAGCGCAATACCTTCGTCACACATGTTGCCACTTGTTTGTATCATTTTCTGGCGATTTGTAGTCTGTTCTAGAAAAACTGTGTTTTTTAAGGATTTCAAGAAGCATATAGAACAAACAATGGATGTATTTTATGAACATTTATCCATGCTGAAAGTAGATTTAGATGTTTTAGGAGTCAGATAGAGATTATTATCTAATATATGCATCCGATGAAGCATTGCCGGAAGTCATTTCTCTCAGTAGCCAACGATCTGTGAGTCTGTTGGCTCGGACATAAACTCCGTAATAAATGTAGTCTACATTTCATAAGAGGTGTAAAACCTGTGAGCATTTTAAATTGCATTTGAACTAAATGCTTATATAATCTGTAGTTGTATTTGTATTGTTGATTTATTGTGTGAACGAGGCGATATAGAGAAGGTTAAGCTGTCATTATTAGGCTGTTATAAACTGTTGGAGTGGTGAGCATGCAGGCCTAATTATTTTTTAAAACATTTAAAAAAAAGAATTGTAATCATCTCGCGACCCCCACTTTGGGAACCCCTGGCGTAGACGACACATTGCCATGCGAAACAGGATGTTGTTCCTTTTTAGCATCATATTAGATTTTTACGTCATTCCATTTACACTTCAAAAATCATAAAGTGTTGTTAATATATAGAGATTATCCATCTGTGCGTTTGCCACATAGCTTATTTTCTGCTATATTCCGAAGTCCAATTGGAAAAAAATCCCATTGCTTTTCTGTTTGGCATGGACTTGGTAAGTTGTGCTCTCTTCTCATTTAACACGGCCACACAATTTAAAGTGATATGTCATACTGATTTTTAAATTAAGATCACTATGTAAACTACACTCGGATTTATCCAAATGCTTTCAGTATTCAGATGCAGGGTTAAGACTGCAGAGCTGTTTACTCCGACTCTTCGGATTCTCGACAGATTTACACTTCGTGAAGTCCATGCCGACTCCGCCTCCTCGCCTGAGAGGCCAGATCATGCAGTTTGAGTTTCTACCCAGGCTATACCATGATTCTTCCTGACAGCTGAAGCATCAACCCCTGACACTGACGGGAATTTATGGTCCGGTTCAGGATGCACAGTAGCCCCGGGGAGAGAATACACGACCAGGGCACAGCAGGGACAGAACTCCAATCATCTCAGAGAAATGCTCTTCATTTCAACTCAGTGATTATAGTATTAAGTCAGGCATAATGTTGACATAAATTGTATTTAGAAGTCATCTTGGAGGATTGTTCATTTATCATTGGTTGTCATTTTTTATTTGCACCATGACAAATGGTTGGCATGAAAAGAAGAAAGTGACAGGGAATGCAGCAATAATTTTGTATTTGATTTTTTTTTTATGTGAGGCAAAATCAATTTTACCTGACAGAACGCATTGAATTTCCAACATCTCCCACACGAGAGAACTTAATGGTCCTCATTTATACACACACTTACACACACACTCACTCTTCTCTATCGTACATAGGCTGATTATTTCAGCTGCATGGCAAGCTCAGAAACAGCAAGCCAATAATAAAAGCTTTTTTTTTGCACACATGGTTTCCCATAGAGAAGATACTTCCCTTCTGTGAAAAAACAAAAAAACCCTTCAGAGATTCTCTCAGTATTTGATGAATACACATATCTTGAACATTTAAAAAAAGTAAATCCTGCATTTTTACAAGGTGTCTGTGTTCTGATTGATATTCAGAAGGAATACCAGCATATTTATTTATTGTAATCAGAGTTAAAATGTTAACATTATCTGACATTTTCATGTGAGGTCATCTGCTGGTCTTTTGAAATCAGCTTACACAAATCAACCAAGCAGTGTGTGAAAGCTACAATTTTGCAGCTCTGAACACTGAAAAAACATAAATGTCATGAACAGAAATTCCGAGACAGAATTACTATGGGCTTGTGTTTGACTCAGCAGGAAACACACAGGAGTAATCAATGACAATATGTATGCACCTAGTGGACTGGGGGATATAAAATGCAGGATTTACCAGTGCTCGTGTACGACAGCTCACACTTTGCTACGCTTTTAGACCAAAACATAACCATAAAATGGTTACTGATGCTTTGCTGAAAGCAGATATTCTAGGAGAGCATAACACAAACAACAGTGAATGTTCACTATTATATTCATAAGGATTTTAAACTACAACTCAGTAGTTTTGAAATCTTAATTTCTGTGCATGTTGGCCCCTGAAATGACAAGTCAAAAATGATTGTGGAAATATATATTTAGCAATCAGTTTGGTTGAAAAGAACCTCAGTGATGGAAATACAGCAAGCATTGTGACCAGGTGCAGCTAATGAGGCTAATTAGCGCTCTGCTCAATCGAAGTGTCTCTATGCCATAGCAGCCAGTCAGCATGCTCTCACATGGCTTCATCTGAATGGGATGCTGCAATCGTTAGACATATTACGAACACCTCTGATTGCCACACTTCACACTTTGAAACAGATCAATATAACTGAGGTGTGTTCATGCTGGTTGGAAGTTAACTGTTAGCCAGAGGGAAAGAAATTAAGAGTATGGACGTTGTTTGCGCTAGTGTAGCTGATCATAACCACAAATAAAAAATAACCCATAAAAGAATCAGAATATTTAGAAATGACGTGACTCAGATGTTGTAAAGAACCCTAAAATCCTTATGTCTTTGTTAGCCTCTTTCCTAGCTTGATAATGACGCTATAGAAACAAGGATTATTTGTGTTTTTTTTTAATTTATGTGTTTGTACGTTTTTATTTAAGTCAATTAGAAGACATAAATAACAACCGGACTTTTGCCTTTGCACGAGACACAAACGTTGCACTATATACGTTAACACACTTCTTCAGCACTTGCTCTAAGAGTTCTGTTTCTGTTGTTTCAAATAAAACATGAAACCAAAAGTGTAACACGCAAAATGACTTAAGAAATTGTTTAATTCGCAATTTTGTCAGATCAAGCTGTAAAGCTATAGGACTAATTATATAACTGTTAGTGATTAGGGCATCGCAGCCTTTATGACACCATTGCATATTGTAATTATGATTCATATGATACCTGTTAATGGAAAGCACAAGCAGTAGGCTGATATTAATAGTACGACTTGGAGATACCATGTTGACTGGTTATAGTATTTCAGACAAGCTGTCAGAGGATGAAAAACCCTTGTGACTCCACAACAATGTAACAGAAGCCGGGGGTGAGGAGGGGGGAAGGGACGGGGTAAAAGTAAAACCCCAGTAGAACTGCAGTCACACAAAAATAGGAATCTCTCACATTCCCTCCTGTGAAGTTTCCAATTGTAGATCTTTCAGGTTGAGGCAAAAATGCCCCAGGCTATATATCACCTCCTCTTAGACTTGTATCTCTTTTATCAATCTGAGATGAATGAGCCACGTTTCTATTTATAACATCTTATGCATGTGCTTCGCAAAGCTGTTTTGACACTGCACATTCCAATCTATTTATATTTGAGTTTTCTACACGTTACTATCGGACATACCATTCCCACCGGCTAAAACAGGCACAGAACGACTGAAAAGTGTATAGGTTTTTACGGCTTCTGTTTGTAAATGATGTGTTACTCGCAGAAGGCATGACTTTTACCTTAATTAAGATGTTGGGCTTTGCGATGAAATGTTAGGTGTCACTTTTATGAGATTTCTTTGGGGCCTTTTGTGGCAGTGGGAATGATCACAACACTGATATGTTATTACCTTTGTAATTCAGGCTTGTGTTCTAAAAAATACAGTTCCATACACTGAAATTGCATTCTAAATAACAATTATTTTATCCCAGATGAAGTTAGTTTTGGACCCATCACCCAAATTATTTTTTAATGGCCTCCAATAGTTGTGTTGGGAAGCGATTTAATAGGAGAGGAGTTGATTCTTGACACATCCAGTTATCTTTATCTGTATGTCATTTGGTGCTGAGCAGGAACATGTACGGCCTGGTTTTCAAGGTCTGCCGGCTGATAAGATTAGTTGCTCTGAATCATAACCGTTAAACCAAAACATTGGACTAAAGAGGCTAAAACACAGGCTGACAGGTGGTTAATACATTTGGCTGGTGCACATCCTCCTCCTGCAGCATAAGTTGATTAATTTAGCTCTTAATCAACAGAAATTCTGGAAATGAGCCTCAAGGCATCTGCAAGTGAATTTATTTAGAACTTATTGGCAGTTGTAAGTTCTTTCTATTTAGTCAGTCTGCTAAAAGCTGCACTTGTTTTTATAAATCCCACTTTTATATTTAGCATATAGGAGATTAAGAAGTTGTGCTGGAGGATGTAAAAGACATCATGTAAAAAAAACGTGTTCTTTCAAGTGTCTGATCTTAGAAAGGCATTTATAAATCCATTTAGTTCAAACCTCTTACAGTGTTTTCTAGTTGAAAGTGGCACCAATTACCACATGGCTATTAGCATATTCCTTATCTGTGGAACAATAGCAATATGTCTTTCGTTTTCTCAGTGACAGCGCAGGGAAATATCTCTGCAGCCATTTTGTCTGGATCTAGATATTTGAAGCACCTGTCATGAAACATGAGGTGATATTTCAATAGCTCCTGGCGGCCTTAATGTATGCATTTCCTGCACAAAGTCACTTGGTTGTAAAGAGCCATTGAAAAAAAAAAACTGCTTGATGCAGTGTGACAGCCAAAGTGTTGGGTAGAGTTTCACATTCTATATATAAGCCTGGTGACTTGTGTCCCGGCTGCTCTGTTTAAATGCCAGAGTCCCACTGTCAAAACAGAGAGAGGGCAGCAACAATATGATGGACCTTTTTGAGACCAACCCTTATCTTTTCAATGATTTGCGCTACTTGGAAGAAGGAGATCATGGACCACTACAGCACCTGGACATATCCGGGGTTTCTCCACTTTACAACGGCAATGACAGCCCGCTGTCCCCGGGCCAGGATAATGTTCCGTCCGAGACCGGGGGAGAGAGCAGCGAGGAAGAGCACGTCCTCGCGCCCCCGGGTCTCCGGGAGCACTGCGACGGTCAGTGCCTCATGTGGGCCTGCAAGGTCTGCAAGAGGAAGTCCGCGCCGCCCGACCGACGCAAGGCCGCCACTCTGAGGGAGAGGAGGAGGCTGAAGAAGATCAACGAGGCCTTTGACGTGCTGAAGAGGAAGACCGTGCCAAACCCCAACCAGAGGCTACCCAAGGTGGAGATTTTACGCAGCGCCATAAGCTACATCGAGAGGCTACAGGACCTGCTGCAGACCCTGGACGAGCAGGAGAAACCCCAAAACGGATCATCCCACAACTTCAAAGAACACAGTGTAAGAGTTCACTCTGAAATCCTCACAGTATTACCATGGTATTCCTATGAGTGAGCTTGTCGTTTTCAGATGACTTTTAAATGAAAACTTAATGATGTGCTTATTGTATCTGTAACAGCCCTATAATATTCCTCAATGACATGATGATGCGTTTACTGCATGTTAATATCTGAGTGACCATATTCTTATCCATGTATATTATATTAAGTAAGGAGGTCCCTGGTGTTACATTTGGCCACTTCATTTCTTTTTCTGGTAAGATTTTCCCTATGATCCTCCAATGATATTCATTTCTTTCTCATTTTTCTTTTTTTTTAATCTTGTTTTTTGACTGTAATAAAATATAAGGCCAGTTTCTGGGGTGTTTTTCAGTCAGGCAAATGCCTATTTGAGGAAATACTTATGTACTTACTACTTATTTGAAGTATGATGTTTAATATAGGAAAAGCGCTATATAAATGTAATGTATTATTATTATTATTATCATTATTATTATTATTAATAATATAACCCTATCAAAAACCTGCATGAATAACATGTGATGTGTGATTTTGCAGATGGAAAACCATGATGGTCACTGGAAAAAGTCCTCAGATTCGTGGCCGACCTCTGCCGATCATTCCACTGTCCCAATGATAAACCAGAGAGAAGGTACATATCATTTTCACTTAAAATAAACTGTTAATAAATAAATTAAAGCAGTGTAAGTCAATGTCCTTTTTATTTTCAGGATCCAGCGAGTCTTCTGCCTCCTCCAGCCTCCTGCGTCTGTCCTCCATTGTGAACAGCATCACCAACGGAGACAAAGTCAACTTCAGCGAGAACGTCTCAGAAAACTGACACATCAGCAAAGACCTCGACTAGACACCACATTTTGGGTTTCCATTATTTATCCCTAAATTATTTCTACTATATTTAGCCATTCTGTTTGTTGTGTAGTCCTCATTTGTACATAAGGAGCAACAAATGTGTACATATTTTATTATAATGTGATGTTTAGATTTATTTATTTTATATTCAGAAGCAGATACTCTTGTACGAAAGCTATTCTATTTAAATATTTGTACATAACTGACCAATACAATAAATTAAACGTTTTGCAATACTTTAAACAACTGTATCTCATTCTTTGAGAGCAGAAATGCCACAATGGTGAAGAAAGAACTCAAAGTAGGAGAATAGTCTTGATACATTCAAGTAAATGGGAGCCATATCCTTTTAATTTTAAGATTTCTTTGTTCAAAAGTAGTTTTTTTCCCAAATGTGTGGTAACATGGGGGAGTTATACATTTTGGGGGAATAATTCCTTATGCTTTTAACCATTGAAATGTCCAAAATCACAATCATAATGACGATAATCACGTTTAAAGTTTTTCCCTTGGCAAAAATGGTGTTGAAACCCCTTTTTAACGAATAATAGGACACTCTACCCCTCACTGTATCTCTGTTTTACACCAAAAGAGAAAGAAAAGCCCATTACCAGTTCAAGGTCTTCCAGTTCCCCCAGCATTCACGGCTATTAAAAGTCCATAAAATCTGCTTAAACTACCCTGCAATATTTTGCTGCCGGGCTGGCTCTCTTTGTTCAGACTGGCCTCCGGCAGCACTGATCCCACAACAGTAACTTGAGTCCCCTCCAAACACAGCGTGTCTCTGCTCTGCTATCAAATGTTGGTACATGGAAATCTGGGCAGCAGGCTCAATGCAAAGCCTGCTGGGATAAAGAAGTTATTTGAGCCTTTGGGTCTTAATTCATCATCACTTGCTTCGTCATCACATGGCAAAGCGTTTACATGCGAGCTATTAAATTGCGTGACACAAAGCTAACGGCATGGGAATCCATTGAGTCTTGTTTGTCGTGTATTGACATGAGAGGCGGGCGTTTGTTGATGATGTCGGGGTGTGCTGGTCTCCCTCAGATCTCTGTGGACGACACAAAGCCCCGGTTGACCTTTGGGACGCTGCCTCATCTCTCAGGCCTGCAAACACACGTGTCCATGTAAAGTGTCACACATGTGTCGTGTTTATCAGACTTCAATGTAAAATCCAACAAGGGGAAATGAAGGCTATTTCAAAGAACGGGGGGAGAGTTCAAACCATACTTAAATGTGAAGGTCATCCCCTTTTCTGTGTTTTTAAAAGTGTTGATTGACTGGTTAAGGATGCCAACATGCTGCACAGAACGCACAGCTGGGAAATGTCTAAAATACACTGTGACACTTCCATGTTTCTTGAGACACGAGATGTGTTTCGACACATTTATTTTATAATTTGAAAATGTATACGTTCCATTTTAAAAGTTTTTCCTATTTATTTTTTTTCATGTACCTTATGTTTGTTTTGTTTTCCTTTTCGAGAGTTATACACTTCTCTTATCCAAGAATCACAAAAAATTATCAGAAAATAAAATAACAATTTAGGGCCATTGTGCCCAATTATTATCTACTTTTCCATTTTTCTTATTCGTGTTGGTACCTTTTTCAAGTAAATAATATAAATGCTTATTCTACAGAGCTCATTAAAAGCTGAAAAACATACATTATTCCTTATGTCTCTTTTCAACACTACTACTCATATCTTTTACCAAACATCCTATAGAGCGACACATAATACCCCTAAATAGTAATGTGATTTTAATGGGCTCCTGCCCACTCACTCAATCTGATAGCAGTATTACTGCACTGCATTTTACTGCTCCATAGGTATCTGCTAATTCAATATCCGTTTATACAGTTGACCTCGACTGTAGACCTAACATCAACAATAAGAAGTGTTTGGTTCAGTGTGTGTACTTTTTACTGCCAAGTACACTACTTTGTTGACTTATTGGACACAAACAAGCTTTTTATGCTATTGAAAATATGTTTTGAACCCTCATATCCTTATGTTTGCTCCCTCAGACTCCACTCCGTCTCCCTCTCCGAATTCCAACGTTCTCTCGTCTAACTTTACAGGCATTTCGGTGTTACTGTACTGATGACACCATATAATTGTCATTTGGCTGTGAAGGCTGTGTTTTAAAAGTCAAAGCTGATGAAAGGCGAGCAGTAATAGGACAGGGGGATAAGCCTTGAGGCTGAAAACTCTGATTTATCCAGGCTTTTCCTTGAATATCCTGCAAGAAAGGATTCCCTGCAGCAGAGCTGGCAGCACGCTTTCTGCTCTCTGCCAAACAAATGCTGTTGCCACTCAAAAAAGTATTTTATTTCACTTATTATTGTGGGGAACGGAAAATTGACTTTTTATGGGTGGGGAAATAGCATTAACAACCACTGAGCTACGACAAGTGTTTTTTTAATTTTTCATGAAACATTTATTAACATAACTGATTTTCCTTGGACTCAGAGTAAATATATTAGTTTTACCATGCAGACAACATTTTAAAACTAATTTCAGCAGCAGTATTTTGGCTGTTAAAGTAAACAATTCAATGTGGGCTTTAATGTCACTGGAGGATTTATTTTTGCAGGAATCCAAGTAATAAATTGCCTTTCTTTCAGGGGGCTACTGTTGCACCAAACAAACAGCATATTACGTCAAAGCATGAGGCCGTTTAGAAGAAATAAGGGTTTCAGACGTGAGGGGAATAGACATAAAGGATCACCTCCTGCCCTTCACTTAACTCTGTCTCTGACCCCTGACAACAACAAAAAAGCAACCTCCGATAGTTCCCAAGAGACCAGCAGTGCGCACAGATCCCAGCACCGGCGATCACTGCGCCAATAACTGCCATGTGCTGCGCCAATCTAACCACAGCCTCAATTATCTATCGTCTGATAGCGGGTTTTCTCCTCGTCCACGTTGTTCTCAGCCTCAGGGGCTTTGATCTTCTCAGCAGCTACACGCCGATGTCTTCTTCAGCTGTGGCTAATCCAAACTCCGACGGCAATTCAGAGGCAGCAGCAGGTACTGGTGTTTTCTTAGGTGCGCGCAGTTCCCAGAGAAGGGGGCTCGCCAAACGTTTTGACACATTGTGAGAAATATCCACATTGTAATCTTGTAAGCTGTCAGCAACATCATTACCTAAAGCAGTCTGCTCGTCAGGGTCGATCTGCAAAAAGAAAAAAAAAACCTTCAGTCTGACAATCTGTTCTCTGAGACAGTCGTTCTGAAAATAGAGATTTCATTTAACTTCACTCCAGAGTCATTATTTAATAGAATCACATGTCAATAGTGAGTGAGTCGGAATCTCAACTGATATGAGAGGTTTAACTCTTTACTGCTCTCAAAATGAAAACCAGCTTCTTTTATGTCATCTGTTTCAGAGCTGTGAAAGCTTATGAATCTCACGTTTAAGTGTAAATTAGCATTTACACATAACGTTCTAAATATACGGTACTCTTCTATGGGTTTAAATTACCAATATTTTAAACATCTTTTTACACATGTGAAGAAAAGTACCTTTAATAAAAGCCTAAAACATCCCAAAAAGCTTTCAATTGCACTGCAGACATGTTAAATATCCAATCATGGTTATTTAAATTCTGTCAAAAAGGGAACAAATTACCGTCAGGCTGAAATGTCTGCACTATAAAAAACATTCCATTCCTTATTTCTTATTAAACCCTCTGTCCCTTACTTGAATAAAACTATTGCACCATAATGGCCATCTGTTGTTCCGAACTGAAGCCCCTGAATTGTGTCAATAACTTTTAATGGCTGAAATTTGGTCCTCTGAGGCGAAATGGTGCAGGGAATTGGGCAGTGGTGTCGATTGTGTAATTACTGTTTTTAATGAGCTTTGGCAAACAGGGATCGCCTCATTCACACAGCACCTCCAGTGATGAGCTGGGGTGTTTAGAGGGGGCTTACCACTGTAATGTGAATTCACAGGGCTTGAAATGTTACACCTTCCTTTGCAGCTGGGCTGCATCTGCAACGCTGTTGTCTCCACCGTAAAAATTGGCCCTGCATACTCCTACAAGTGCTCACCCTCTTTCTCTGCAAAGTTTGACCAAACAAAACACGCTCTTTAAAATGTACGTCTTCATAGCTAAGTGTCACTTTCACCGTCAGCCTTGATGTGAGGCATGGAGGACGGTTATGGATAAATCAAGCAAAAATGAAGCTCTTCACTTAAAGACCATGTGGTGCTTAAAGCTCCTGAAACATTCCCGAGCATTGTGTTCTTCGTGGCCTTGCTGGGCCGGTGGAAGGGGAGAGTGGTGATGAGTAGGAAAACACCATTAAGTGCAGATGTGGGAAACTCTGCAGGGTACTGGGGGGTGCAGGCAGTGGGCTGGGGATGGGGCAGGGAGGGAGCTGAGCTAACCCCAGCCTGCCTTCTGGCTGGGCCATGGTAATTAGATCTGGCCAATGTGGGCCCTTGGCTGTGGCCTGGGGGCATATAAGGGGGGCCCAGGGCAACAGACCCCTCATATCACTCAGAGGTCTCCTCTCTCTCACCCCACTCCTCTACCCTCCTTCCTGCGGTCATCTCCATCCACTCACACTCCTTTCTTCAGCCAGTATGGACGTCTTCTCACCATCCCAGGTCTTCTACGACGAAGCTTCCTCTCCAGACAGCCTGGAGTTTGGCCCCGGCATGGAGCTGGACGGCTCTGAGGAGGATGAGCATGTGAGGATCCCCGGGGCCCCTCACCAGCCGGGACACTGCCTGCAGTGGGCCTGCAAGGCCTGCAAGCGCAAGTCCAACTTTGTGGACCGCAGACGAGCGGCCACCATGCGAGAGCGCCGGCGGCTGAAGAAGGTCAACCACGCTTTTGAGGCTTTGAGGCGCTGCACCTCGGCCAACCCCAGCCAGCGCCTGCCCAAGGTGGAGATCCTGCGTAACGCCATCCACTACATCGAGAGCCTGCAGGAGCTGCTACACGAGCAGGTGGAAAACTACTACGGCCTACCTGGGGGGAGCAGCTCGGAGCCCGGGAGCCCGCTGTCCAGCTGCTCTGACGGCATGGTAAGAACCACATGTTCAGCTTCTTCTTACAAACATCTGGAAGTGCAGAGTCTCGGCTTTGAAACCAATCCAATGTCTGGCAGGGAAATACATATCCACAACTGCATGCAAGACAGAACTTTATCTTGTAGAAACTTCACCTGAAAAGCTTGTTATTGATGGCCAAAGAGTCTTATGTTTAAGCCATGTTGCCATTTTTCATTACCATGTAGAGTATTTCATTTCCAAAAAAGGCCTGGATTTCCAATTCAGAATCCTATTAATCAAACAAGCTTGTTTTGCCCCAAGACCTCAATTACCATGCTTCTTCATGCATGTCATACTCCCCTATAATTATTTAATATACAAATCTGCAGTCTTACAAGCTATCTCTACTTGTTATTAAAGGTCAGGTTGAATTAGTTGTTCTTTCCGACAGTCTGAAGGTGACAGCGTATCAGTTAATATAAAATAACTTATCAAGCTGGATGGAGTAATGGCTTTCCCACCACCGGACACTTTATGGCCCTAATAAACCGAGCTAAATCCACCTTACTGAAGTCTGGCAGAAAAAACCTGGGCGCTTTTCTGCATTCCATCCTGACTGCATGTTCTGCACCGCTGCCAGGATTTTCTGCAGATTTACTAGGAGAAAGTGTCATCTTGCACAAACTGGTGTTGCTTCCACTGATACAATCGATTCGGCACGCTCAGAGCTGCTCAGGGGAAGGAGTCATACTGCCACTTCGGCTTTAAGGTGGAAGTGAAATAAAGAAGCCCATAACTTTGGAATTCAGGATTTATTAGCCTGTCTAGAATATTGTGAAGGGCATTGGTTGTCTTTGCAGATTTTCGCACTTCTTTCTTTTCCATATATACTCCCTATATATATTTAAGAAAACATAACGCATAATTTCTTTTTGCAACAATAACTCAAGGGTATATTCCTCGTTTCTTTACAGGCTGACAGCAACAGTCCACTGTGGCAGCATCTGAATGCAAACTACAGCAACAGCTATTCGTATGCAAAGCACGGTAAGACCTTTTGACTCGCACAGCCTCCTGAAATGAATACGACATGAAATCTTGAAAGCATAGTGCCTTAAAGACCTGATTCCTGAATGCTAGATTATTACTATTATTATTACTTATTTATTTATTAGTTTTCAATTCAGTTTCAGCCTCATTATACATGTTCACACTTTGGTCTATGTTTCCTTTTCATTCTAATTTCTGCTGTATAAGACATACAAAGAAAGGAAAACATAAAAAGAAAATGTAAATAAATAAATGAGTGAAAATACAATTAAAATATATAAAAATAAATAAGGAAGGGGATAGGTAGATTATTTAGAAAACATGTTTTACTTTGCGTAAAGCACCAGGGTTTAAGTATACTATAAAATACACAAAAAAATGATAGAACTTATAAATCAAAAACATGTTTTGGGTTTGTTTTTTAAAACGTGTGTCCTCTGTTTTCCTCTTAACAGACAGTTTAGGCGATAAATCAGCCGGGGCCTCCAGTCTGGCGTGTCTCTCCAGCATCGTGGACCGCCTGTCCTCCGTGGGGTCCGGCTGTGGCCCCGTGGCGCAGAGAGACGTGCAGAGAGACGTTCAGAGAGACGGACAGAGAGAAATGCAGAGAGACGTGCAGAGAGACGGGCAGAGAGACGGGCAGAGAGACGGGCAGAGAGACGGGCAGAGAGACGGGCAGAGAGACCTGCAGAGAGACGGGCAGAGAGACCTGCAGAGAGACGTCTCCTCCACCTTCTCTCCGGGCAGCTCCGACTCGCAGCCCTGCACGCCGGAGAGCCCCGGGTCCAGGCCCGTGTACCACGTCCTGTGAAGAAAACTCTGACGTGGATATATTGCCACAGGCTTTCCCCAAACACTAGCTGCATTTGAAACAATAGATAAGAACTTTTGTTCTGTGCAAATCTGAAGGACACTCAGCTGAACCTGAAGACCTGCGGCAAGCAGCTTTTATTTGTACATGAGATTGTAAATATGTATTGTAAATGCCCATTTAATCTATACATGCTATTATACCCAGTGACACATATTTAATTATGACAGTTAATGTAATGTTGTATTATTCCAACATGAAGTGGTATTTAAGCAATTTTAATGTCTTTCTTTCCATGTTGTCGTGAACATTAAATCTTTCTACTGTTTTGTATAAACCTTTGTGCGATTTGCATTTTTTAAATTCCTCTTCTTCTGTTTCTTTGTAACAATTATCAGAATCAGAAACAGAAACAGGCTTATTGCCAGGTAGGTTCACACATATGAGGAATTTGACTTGATGTCATGGTGCATACATAAAATATAAAACAAGAAATCTTTAAGGACACCGTAATAAAATATAGTTAAATAGCAATACAATAAAGCAGTAATTTACATGGAAATAGAGTGCACTGAATGAATTATAGGATATGAAACAAGAAATATGTGCAATAAGCAGTATGAACATTGTGTGCATTCATGTAATGCATATAGAGACTAAGGAGTGAGGAAATATGTTCACTTCGGTTTGTTTTGTTTGCGTTAATGCATGTGAAGACACCATACGCATTAAAAACCCAATCATTAACACCCACAACTGGTGACTACCACTGTGGAGTAGATTGTTTTTAATGAAATTACACAATGGAAACACATTATCTAATAATTATAGAAGTTTCCATAATTATTGCACTAATTACTAATAGTGTAGTGGGCCAAAACAGTTTAAAGATGCATTATCTGCTTTCAAAACAATAGCTTAATTATTCATTAGCAGATTCTAGAGCCAAAAACGGTCTCTTTTAATATAAAATGTCAAGTTCTCCATGTGACGGGTCCAGTTCACAAGGTGTGGAGATCACAAAGTAACTGGTAGAAGTTATACTATGGCAGCAAGGATTTAAACAAAACATACAAACAATGTATGAAAACAAATGCAGTTTCAAAGTGTAAAACACACTCGTCTTCTTCACATTTTACCATCTCTCTGTACTTGTTACTGCTGGGAGTGTGTTTAGGGGGAGGAAACACTTTGTGTACCTGTTTGTTCTTTCCTTCCAAATGCAAGTCATCATTAACACCTTAGATTATACCATCAACACCAGAGTAAGGAGCAAATGGCCTCTAAGTAGTTGAGGGGGAGAGTGTGTGTCACACTGCATCATGACTTTGACCATGCCGTAAGTAAGCATTGTTATATTTTTTACACAGCCTGTGAAATGCAATATAGTTGTTCAAACTTTCCACAGAAAACCAATATTTGTTGCATTTGTTTTTATTAGATTCTGTACTCCCTTAATCAAATGTCCTCTTTTATAATGTCTTGCTTGCTCCAATGTGCTCTGTCTTTTTTATTACAAATACGTAGAAATGATCTACTTAAACCTCTCTTATAGCAGCTTGTCATAGTTCTGCTCTGCTTTGAACATGAGTCTTCAAACATGAGTCTGAAATCATTTCCATTCAAAAACAACAAATACAGATTACATTTGTTCCACATTAACATCCATCTATTGAACAACACTTTGTTATTATTCCAGCGGAGATGAGTTCAGAGTAACTCTGCTCAGAGTCTCTGTGCTTCAGTTCTGTGAAACATTGTGAACATTCCTTCAGCGGCTTGTATTTCAGCCCACATCACGGCTGCGTACGACCCTCCAAATGTCACTGATGTAATTTTCCATGGCTACAACTCTGGTTGTGATTCATGAATCGCTCACTCACTAAGCCTATAGAATAGACTGTCACCAGAAAAACAAAGCACGAGTTTCCATGAAGGTTAAACATGGAATCAGGAAGAATGTAATATACAGAAAGACATTTTTGATCTGATTTTCATAATTTAATAAACTGGATTTGTAGCTTGAGTCAGAACGGACACAAATGAATACACTGACTCTTGGACAGCATGACTCAAAAGGCAGCACAGTCATGCCTGTAGTACTCAGTAAGACCACAAGGGGGAAGTGTTTTCTGTATTTCATACAATAACACCTATTAAAGCTCTGTGATCAAATGCAATGTAATCAATGCAACGAAGTACAGATTTAAAGCATGAGGTGACTATAGTCTCTAAAAGATAACTCTTGACTGTATTTATTAATTCATCTCCTCATATTTGAAGGGAATGTTCATCTTATAATGAATATTTAACTGCGCTCTTTAGAGAATTGAATCTGCCCTCGGGCAAAATCTGTGATGTTCATCTGAGTAAAGGCATGAAAAGATAGAAAAGGAGATGCTATAATGTAGTAAAACTTCTGAAGTGTTACCACCCAAAATCTCTATTGAATCTCATATATTGATGCTTTTACGGCTTTGAGTGTTGATTCATTTGGCTTGAGGCATTTTGAGCGTTTAATCCATACAGGTGGGAAAAGGATTTTGTTTTGCTTCTTGACTTCCTGTGTGAACTTAGCCAACGTCAGCCAATGTGTTAGAGTGCAGGAAGGTCAAAGGTCAGTAAACAGCATGACTGTTGTGGAAATAACATTACAACATACTTTTGACTTTGGGACCGTCCTATCATTCCCAATAGTGAGGTAGAACTGTTGAAATGCCAATATTTGGTTTTGCAAATTAATCTTCGTCCTCCCATTGTGTTCAAATAATTTTTTTCCCCTTTTTAACCACACAAGCCCTCTCGTTTGATTAAATATGCCATATTTTTTTTCTCCTAAATTGATTAGCCTTAAACAAAAGAAAATGCACATTTTCTTTCTCAAGGAATACTTATGGGCAAGAAATTCCTACATTTGTCCATATTTTAACCATGTAGATATTTTTTTCCCAACCTTTTGAGGAGTTTAAATAGTGTTGTCATGTCAAGAGCCAAGAAGAAATTATTAAAGTGTAGTCTGAGAGGAATGGCTGGCTGTTAGTGCCTTGGAAAAGTTGGAAGTGTTAACAACACACAATTTCTCTGCGATATTTCCGAGTGTATTTTAAGCATTACAAAGAAGGCGGGTCAAAACTATGTTCACACCATTTATATCTTTGAAAGTGTTACTTACTGCACAGATGCAGCCGGTTATATGAATATTTCTCATCATTTGTGGTTTAACTCCAGTATCTCTGAACAGAACCTTTCCTTATGATAAGAAATAAGAATTTAAGTTGTGGTAATGTGATCCTGAGAGGGTGTTACATTCAGCCTCTTTGCTGCAGATTAACAGCCATGGTCTCTAGTGAGGGATTTGTCACCTGCATTAAAGTCTTGAGTTGTGTCACTTCAGGCTTTGGTGGTCACTTGCTGTAGAATTGTTTGCTTGAGAAAAGCTCTAATAGTGATTTTATTGCACATAACACTGTGTAGCGACACTTTGCCAGGGAAGAAACAGCTCTTCTTTGTGCTTCTACTGTCACTGTTTGACTTTAATGCCTCCCATTTACAAGAGTCTCTTTATTAGTTTCACTGTCTACTCTTTGTAGTGAGCTAACAAAAGGCCATTGACTTTCTGTTCCAGGGCTACAAACCTGGAGGAGTCTTCAGAGGGACATTTCAGAGCCCCACGTTTAGCCACTTCACCGATAGCAGCGGCACTAGAAGGCAATCACAGACAAGCATTTGGTTGTGGTCACCACAAATAAACACCCCAACAATTATTTTGACAAATTAGTAACTTAATAATGCTTCATGCTTCTACATTTATGCCAATATATGGGGCTTGGAGTTCAGACATCTGGCAATTAAAGACAGGAGAGTGAGGTTTTTATGGGAAGATTGCAGACTTTTTTCCAAATTTGACGACTATTAGCTTTTAGAACGTGAAACTAAAATTGCAAGCAAGTATGCAGAATATTAACAGTAGTCATTTTAAGCAGTTTAATGCAAAATCAAAGTAACTAAATACTATAGGGCTGTGCAATTAATCGTATTTTAATCGCAATTACGATTTTGGCCTGCCACAATTACGAAAACAACATAATCGAAAAAAACAATTATTTAGCTTTGCTAGGTTGTGACATATTTCATCCAATTAATTTTGGTCTAATTGATTTGTATTTATCATATTTATATATATTTAGTAGCTTGTTGAAGTGCGCTCCAAAATATGTGTTGATCTTGTTTATTGGCATTAATTATTTTTGATATTATATATTTAAAAGTAAATATAAATGTATCATTTATTTAATTAATTTTTGTATTGGTTTTTCAGTTGAATTATACGTTCAGGGTAATCAACAGTTAAAAAATACTGTTCAAATGATTATTTGTATTTGTTTTAAAGTTCAATAAATTGATGTTTTCAAAGTCAATGAATAATCGTATTTAATAATCGTGATATCAATTATTGACCCAAATAATCGTGATTATGATTTTTGCAATAATCAAACAGCCCTATTACTGTATGTACTTGCAATTGCACCTGCACATAGCCATAAGACATGCACATATTTTATTCATAATTATCCTCACTTATATGTATTTATGTAAATTACTCAGTGATTCCCCGTATCTTATGTTGGTATTTTTGTTCATACTACTTTTTTTAAAATTCGTATTATCCGTACGTGAACTCTTATCTGTACTATCCCAGGTTTCACTCTTAAATGCTGCTACGACACCTGTGTTTCCCTACAGGGATTAATAAAGGTTTATCGCATCTTGTCTAACTTAATGATACCATTAAGATGTAGTATGTGACATGAATAAAGGCTCGACGAAGAATTCACTGTACACAAGCACATAGATTTATTTATACAAATATAGTATGTATAACAATTGCATATCAACAGTTGGTTGTCTTTTTTTATCTTTACGTACAGTACAGGACCATCAGCTTCAAAAATGTAAGTCAATTAAGAAAGAGTACCAGTGATCTACGATAGAAAAAGGTGTCTGTTGTATGAAGATGTTAATAATGAGTGAATGTCCTATAAAACCTGAACCCAGAGGTCACCTAATACAATAACGTTGGCATTAGGTGACCTTTGTGTTGACAGGTTATATAGGAGATATCAATGTGGCAGATATTATGCATGTAGAATGGTTTTGCTCTGCTGGAATTGTGCAATTAGATAAATTATAGAAAATATTAAAGATGAAAATAGTCACTTTCTTTCAATAACAATCAGCTAAATGTTCAACAAATTCAAATTCATGGCAGCTTTTTCATCCACTGTTCTCATCATACAGCATGGGGAATATCATCTGGAATACAAGTTATGTGTTTTAGATTTTGTTTAAGGTTAATAGAAACATTGGTTAGAGTCTGCATGGTTGAACAAACAAAGAAATCAAGCCACCTACAGAACATTAAGAAAAAAACATCAAAAACAAGACGTGTAAGAAACAACAAAGGAGTGCAAAAAATTAGACAAAAGCACCAACATGGAGAAAGCAAACACAAAAGGTGGCAGACTACAAATTGAATTCTAGTTTTGAAAACAGATTTACCTGACAGATACGGAGGAAAACAGAAAGGGAAACATTCTACTCTGTCTTCTCAAAAGTGATTGTCAGAACAGAAACGCATGGAGCAGATCTACATGTGCTAATGTTGAGCTGATATACAAGGACTAGACTTTAAATAATATTCTGCACGTCTCAGAAAAAATACATAATATTTAAAAGGAACAATAAACCTTTATGTTAAATCTGTGATATTATAATATTTAAAAGGAGCAATCTGATCTCATAAACTATAAAATAGACAGGTCTGAACAATTATTTTGATTTAATTCCCACAAATGAAAACGGATGACATTCTGTTTTTCTGTCGGGAACAGGACACGGTTAACATTTCTAAGGATTGATTTGAACCTCATATATTTTATAGATAAATCTGAGTTGGGTGCAGCTTACAAAGTCTGTTAATAATCGCAGTTATTGCACATTAATTATTCATGCCACCTGTAAATCAATAATCTCTTTAAATGGCACAGAGGATATATTTGGACACAGAAGCTGCCTTACAGTTCATAAGACCCAGTTTGCTTTACAACGACTTACATGAGCGCCTATCCCATAAACTCTGTATATATATATATGTGCGTGTATCCAATTGTGAATTTAGTGGTGAAATGTAAAAACAGAAAAATGTGTGTTATTGCTAAACCTACAAGATAGAAAATCGTTCCTGCTACAATATAGAAGGTAAAAAAGAGTTCACGTTTATCCAAAACAGGACAAGTTTGACAGAAAGAAAGAAACCGATGGTCATTCAAACAGAGACACGAGCACCAGTTGAAGAATCAATAGAAACACCACTGTACAAATAATATCTATTGCAAAATGGCAAAAGGTGCCACGGTGTAATGGATGTCGGTAAGCAATCAAAAGTGGATGACTGTAAACAAAACAACAAACACAAGAAAAGGGAGTTTCAGTAAGACTCACCAACAGGGAGAACAACTTATAAAAGGGAGTACAAAGTTAACTTTCAGTGCTAGCCTCCCTCATACTTGTTTTTCAAAGCACCAATTTCAGGACAAAGGGCTCTCTTTATTTTTTGCTCAGTAACCGGTGGTACACTGGAAGGGAGGAGGAAGTCAAAGACTCTTCTACGTGTTGGTTTCCTCCACGACGGAGAGATTCCTTTGGGATCCTCAACGCAAACAGATGGTCTTTGAAGGCCACCTTTTACGCTCTCCTTCACTTCTTCTTCTGGAACAACCTGCAGATCAGTCCAAAAGAGAAACAAGCTGAGAGCTCTTGAGACTTAAGGGTTATTAAGTTGATTCTTTACTGCCTAAGGACTTTAGGAGAAGACATAATTTTATCTTTTAATTATTGTTTGATTGTCAAACCAGCTTCAAAGCTTCCCTTCCTACAACTCCCTTGCTTTAAACATAACAACTGTATTTGTCCTTAATTCAAAGACAGAGTTCACTATATAGAGATGACAGACATTTAATTTTAGGGTACATCTGATGGGGTACTTCCTTCTTTCTTACACTCCAATATGTTTTTTATGGGAGAACATTTTTCCAGGAACAATTCAACTCTTTCCTTTGTGAGGGAATCTTGTCTTTTTCAATATGAAGTATTGAATTCCATTTATTCAATCATCTGTATGTGTGCTTGTAGCTTTACTTCCTCTTTTCTGTTATTGATTAGCTTTATTTATGGGATGTAAATATATTTTAAACGAGTGTAAAGTGAAGATCTTTTACGCCAAAGTTTGATACGTTTTCATGAAAAATCTGATGATTAGAAGATTTTGAGGTGTGTGTGTCAGGCCTGCTGTGGGGAGAAACAATGTTTTCTACTGGGGCATTTAGTGAGTCTGTTCATTGTGTTACACAGTCACACGGAGCATTTATGAAGAGAGACCTTATGAGTGCCTTGTTTTGCTGCAATTATAGGGAGGGTATGCTGGTGGCTTAAAATAAATTGCTGAAAGACATCCATGTGAATACAACAACTAATAGGAGTACGAGTATTGCACTATTTTACTTTTTTTTTAAAACTATTTTTCTTTTTGTATTTACTATTTACTTGCACTATATTTGTCTGTTTATCTGTTTTATTGTGTTGCACTGCAAGATTGTCATCGTCATAACTACACTGTAGCTATGTTCGTATGACAAATAAAAAACCTTGAAACCTTGTTACACACTCTACACAGGCTCTAAATTAAAATGGGGTGATACATTTTCTAGGGTCTTATCATCTGTGTCTGTGTGTGGTGGACACAAAGCCACACTCAAGAGACACAGTGACAAAGACAGATGAATACCAGGCGAACCGGCGGCTTATGTTGCATTCTTGTTCGCTTGTGCGTGTCACTTGGTCAGCTGCCTCTTGGCCGCCAAAGCAAATTTCTGCGGTCAGCATTTCCGCCGTTGATAAAACATGATCCCTGCTCGGTTCCCTGCCTGTACCTCTAACATAACACACAGTTACAAGCTCCCAAATACCTTCCCAAGCTGTGCCGTGCCAAGTGCAAGACAAGAGATATGCTTAGGGGGATTTGGCATCAAACGGACTGTAACACAGAGATCTTGGAAACATGCCCGCCTCAAATACATCAGGGAAACGTATAATTCGAGAAGCCTGGGCAGAATTAGGGGTAGCATGATTTGATTCGGCTTAATGGTGTGATTGGTGTGTTAAAAGTCTCTCCTTGCTTTTTAGTTGTGCTATTTTCACACAGCGAGACTTCACTTTGACTGGCAGTTCAAAGCTTTGTTCTAAATTTGGACTGTAAAAATGTTGTTTCAAGAAGAGGTATGCCTCCATCAGGCTGTAGAAGCAGCATTGCAGGCCGTATCTACTTATACGTGTACCTGCAGAGCATGAGCCGCAGATGTAATCGGTTCAAGCTTGAATCATTTACAGCCTTTACAACAGAAACACTGGCAGAGGCAGTAAAGTTAGCACAAAGCATGCCAGCTGATGAGTTTGCAAAATATGCCACTGAGGTTTTGGGCCTCGCACCAGGATGTAAATGTGTTCTACCTGCACAAAAATCAATGCAAGGCAAAGCATAGCAAGGCGCTAAAGAAAAACTCTGCTTCCATTTCATTTCTGCACTCCTTCTATGTCCCCCTGTTGTAACCTGGACAAATGTAGTACTTCTGAGACTCTCCACAACACTCATGAAAACAAGTGTAAGGTTAATCTTTTTGAGGAATGAATTAAATAAATCTAAAACAATGGGTTATAAAAAGTATGGTTTCAGGGGAGATATATTATATATTTATAAAACGGACGAGTCAAATCAAGCAATCTGATTGGTTCTTAGCCGTGATATACTGAGCGTATACCACGGGTAGAATTGTAAAGTTACTTTTCACAACAAGTCAGTATCCCTCCGCGTCTGAGAAAAACAGTATACCGTTGGGCTGAAAAGCAAACTGCCTGCAGCTTTGCGTCTCATACTGGAACAAGAAAGCAGCGGAGAAGTAACGGGGCAGAAGCTGGGCAGAAGCCCTCCTTTTTGACGCAGCGATCCAGACATAGACATCAAACGGCAAAACATATTCAGTGTGCAGTTCCTTTGGCATTAGGGCAGGGATATCTAGATACTTTTGAAGGTTTAACATAATGAATTGTGCTACTTTTAAAGCAAGCAACGATGTTTTCAAATCTGTAATCAAAGAGGTCCGCAAAAACGCTATCGACCAATCAGATTGCTTGATTTGACTTGTCAGTTTTATAAATNGAACAAGCAACGCCAGCGTCCTCTCACAATCAAAAACACAATCAAAGATGTCAGGAGAATGTTAAATCAATACAAGAAGCAATAAGGGTGTCACGATCTGTCTGTGTTGTGTTTTGTCTTGTCTTTTTCTGTCTTTGGTTTCCTGTTTTATTTTGAAAAGTGTTCAACTCCTGTCTTGCCTGTTGCTTTCTGTCTGTTTTCCCTCCCTCCCTGATTACCCGATTGTGTTCACCTGGTGCCCCTGTGTTTTCTCCTCCCTCCTCACCTGTCTCTTGTTTGTTTGATTAGTCCTGTGTGCATTTAGGGTCTGTTGTTTTCTGTTAGTCTTTGTGAGTTCCTTGTTGTTGTTGGACTGTATTCACTGGGAAGAGTTCTGTCTGAGTTCTGTCTTGAAGCCTTGAAGCCTTGAAATAAAGGTATTTTCTGTTAATCTGCATTTGGGTCCTGCTTGCCTCTCTCAACCCTGACAAAGGGGTCCTATATGCCTTTTGGGTTTTCCCTTCCCTGTAGTGTGTAAGATAGAATTTTGTGACAATATAGTGAGATCACTATGTAGACCCTCCAGAAAAACGCGATTCTGCGATCGCAGAATTTACCGCATAATCAGCCAAATGGCGCAGATTTTTAAAAAGCCGTATTTATCAAAAGGCCGCATAATCCCCGCATTTCAGTCGGGTTGGTGTGTGTGTGAGATTAAAATAGCCCAATTGCTTTTACAATAAATAAACATTGAATGTGTTTAATTGAATAGTAAAGGGGTTTAACGTTAGTGGCAGGTTGTGTGTGAGAGAGAATAAATAAGACAGCCCAATATTTTAAAAAATTGTTATTCTTTTCCCCCGCATATTTAGCATATTTCGCAACTTTCCGCATATTTCCTAACTTCCCGCAATTTCACCGCATAAAATCACATAAAACCCCGCATGTTTAATCGCATAATCAAGGATTTTAGCCCGCATAATCAAGGAATTTAGCCCGCATAATCAAGGATTTTTGCCCGCGTTTTTCTGGAGGGTCTAATTAGTGCTCAACCATTAACTGATAAGTCAATCAACACAAAGTTAGTGCAATCTATCAAGAGTAGGAGCTGCATTCACATGATACCCGATTTGCTCTTTACTCAACGCGAAGTTGGGTGCAGAGCATTGCGCTGAAAACAGCTAGTTAGCTTGTGCAGCTACATACAGCTGTCATCTGATTCTTTTCGAGTGGAAAAGGTCAGTGGCAATCAAGGTCAAAGTGGAAATTATTTTAATAACTTCTACCGGTGCGCAGCACCGAGGGTAGCGCTTCCCCCCTAGTCAGGCTCTCTCCATAGGAAACCGACACATCGTAGCAGAGCTGTTTTACCGCTTTTCATGTGAATGTAGCAACAAAACACTGCACCCTCTACGGCAAGAGTGATTGAACACATTTTAAGGTTATATGAGCACACAACCATAAAATCATAAAAGTAACAATCATTGTGTAAACAAACTAGAAAGAAAAGCTAGCAAGAAAAAAAATTTCAGGATTTGACTGAAGTGAGCTACAGGATACAGCAAACAAAGTGCTTTTCTCACATTCTCCTTTTTTAGACTATTCTTTTTTAATTGTTTTACTTAATTGAGAAATAACGTACTTTTGGCAAACGCAGTACTGATTATTAAGCATTCTTATTGTTCCATAAAGGCAGGGCGGTCACATTATTCACTTTTTTTATTTACTTGTTTGTGAAGCGCTTAGAGCACCAGGAAAAGCGCTATATAAATAACATGTATTATTATTAGTATTATAATTCTGAGGTGTGAGCCAATATTGGGAAACCTGCAGTGCCGTTTATTATGTAAACTACTTACATCCAAAGAAATTTCACAACTTAAACTAACATTAATGCACACCAAGCATAGGTTTTCCATTAACAGAATCAGTAGCATTGTCCAGTATGTGATACAAGACGACAAATAAACTAATTAATCATTTAGAAACTGATCATGTTGCAGTGCATTTAATTATGGCAGTGTGGCTCTAACAGTGGATTCCTGCCAATGGCAACGGAATAAAGTCATCTGCTGTCTTTTAACTGTCATCTCTTAACTTTTCCTTTGTGATTTTGTTTTTATTAGCCGTTTGTAACTTAGTGGTCATGTCCCAAAAAGGAATTTTTGCCAACTATAAAACTATATTAAGTATATGAGACAGCCCACTTAGGCCACCTGGGAAACCAACAGACGACCACAACGTCCCAGGTTCCATTCCAGCCTTGGGCCATTTGTGGCATGTCGTAACCCTCCTTGTCTCCCCACTCGTCTCTGTTTCTACACTGTCAAAGACGGGCAAAAGAAAAGCCACACAAAAAATCATCAGGTTGTGACAGAAACTCACTCTTACTTGGATTCTACGACTGGTATCGCCATTTTTCAAAAATAGTTTAAAAAACAAGCGATTATTTCATGAATATTGCGCATACATTTGCCATGCATTATTCAACACAAGCAGAAAGAAAGTTCTCTTGACAACTTCCAATCCTTCCAAATGCTTGTAATTTGATAACGTACAGTAAACCTATGCTGATTTTGTTCTGTCAGTAAAAAAACGGCCAGTGACGCTCTCTAGTGGAAACTTCGAAATTCACATTACAGGCTCATTAATTAACATTTAGTTGAAAAATATATATTTGTTGTAGTACTACGACAGACAAAACTACAACTACCGTTGTCGTTTTATGTTTTGAAACGTTTATGAACTTGGACATACTTTCTTTGAGTGAAAGGAACACATTATTAAATGAAATATAGGTCTCACAGAGAGATGGATTTTTATTGTTTTATGTTACGGAGTCAGTTTCGACACTTCATGAATGTGTTACTGTCACAATTGCTTAGCATTTGAGCTAAATGGAACTACTAAATGAAAAGTATATTATGTGAAACCATAATATAGCATCAGAGACAGGAAAGAGAGACTATTTCCTCTACCTGTGTCACTTGGGTTTCAACACATTTGCAGTAGACTAACAGCAGGTGAACGAGAGCACAGATTATAACTGATTGTTTTCCCAGAGAGTCAACGTATATATAGGGCGCATTTTTCACAAGCCACGTATATTCAGAGCATTCTGACACTTATGTGGCGTTTTTATGCATGCCAAATTAGATGAAATTAAACTTAGTTTGAGACTAATAGATTTTTTTATCTCAGCAACACTGAGCGTTTATCATAAGTGAAACGGTGTCAACATTTTAAGCTAACTGACTCTCGCTAACACCCTAGCTAACTAATATTCGTAATTCTAAATAGTTTGTTTGATAGGTAAATATCAAAATAAAATAAATATATATTAGACCACATCTATTTAGGAGACAGGAAGTGTACATGTCATACCATTGGCGCTAAATATAATGCGCTATCTTTAGTTATAGAACCTCTTTAATAGCATTTGTATCATTTAGCTAATACCATCCATTTAGCATTCACAGTAGGTAATACTAGCATTAGCAATATACCTTCGCTGTCAATTGTAGTGGGATTGGCCACAGTTCAATTACATAGCCTGACTTTAACAAGAATACAGTGAAAAAGATCAACAGCTTTATAAGGAAGCATAGAAACATGGCGGCCCCATCTTGTTGTCTCAGTAAGATGTTATTGAGTTGAACTTTTTGTACGGGAAGGGAATGATTTTCTAAAGGCATCTGCAAAGGCTCTGGCTACTCAAGAAATTAAAGCATTGTTAGCGTGTGTTCACATCAAACGCTAAGATGTGTGTTTGTGCCTGTGAAAGACATCCTTGGTTGTAGTGTGGGCACCTTTCATCAATAATAAAAATAGCCAGTTGGTTTATATAAACCAAACTTTTTATCTGTCTATCACAATAAATTGTAGCACACTAGATTGATACAGCCATATGAAGTAAGGCAAGGAAAATATTATCTTCTTGTTTAGTGTGAACATAGCATTATAGCAGCATTTTGGTTATTTGGCTAGCTTGAATGTCACAGGGCACTTGTGTATATATAAATGAGTGTGACAAAATGTGGGATTAAATGGTACTGCAGAGCCACTGTTATCACAAAGTGGAAGCAAGGGAATCAAAACCCAAGATAAAATACAAATTTCTGGTTCTACAAAAAAAAAAAGTAACATTCCACTGCAAAAAAGTCCAAGCTTGCTGACTCTTTTTCTCATTACTAAAACGGTCTCACTACCCTGGTATAACAAATATTGACTTTGTTTCTAACAATAACACTTTCTTTCAACAAGGATATTTGCCACATTATTTACTATTATTTATTATAGCCACTGCAGAATCTCTCTTCACATTTCATATGCATAGTTCTACACAACCCTTAAAGCTACTATGTGTATCTTTGAAATTGTCCAACTTTGGCTAAACACAAACTCCTCCAATTTCCACCAGGGCACGACCTAAGCCATTAGCAAACATGTGAAAGATGCTACACATGTTACACACCGTAGCTTTAAACTACTCCTTGTAGGCCTACTGTCTAACTTGTTTTTCTAGACTATAATTAACTAGACCAGAGGTGCCCAGTACTTTAATGCTGGTAGATCACGAGTCATTCATAAAAAAAAAATCCAGCTCCGTTAAAATAGACAAAACAGGTTTTGATCCCTCCTCCCTTGGCCTCCCTGCCACTTCATTCAGGAGTTTACTTCATTGACAGAAAAAGTGACCTATCGCTTTCCAGTCTGTTAACCCAGAATGCAAAGCCATACAAATTCAGTCAAGTGCCGGGAAAACTCAAATTAAGAGACAAACAAAAAAAAGGGGTGCGGGACCGAGCAAAAAGCTAAAAATATACGGAAGAATATTTTTTTGTGAAGTCACATTCAAAGGTTATTTGCCTTATTTGGAAAGCAAGCGTCGCTCTGCCAAAGAAAGGTAACGTGGAGAGGCATTATCGGAGTGTTCACAAGGCATATGACAGCGACTTCCCTCCGAGTAGCGAGTTGAGAAAGAGAAAGGTCATGTATTATTGCTACACAAACATTATCTCGCAGTCTTAGTGTCGCCAACTCGTTTCTAACATGCAAAAAGACAAACAAATGCGTCTATGGTCGGTGTATTTTCGATCTTTCCAATCGAGACGAGATCTCTCCCCTGTCTGTGGGAGGGGGCGGGGCAGTTTACACACACACGCAGCTGCTACATGCAGCAACACACGGAGGAGATGGCGGAGATGCCAAATGCAACTGAGCGACCACCCCACCAGTGTCTCGATGATCTTTCTGTCAGCTTTTGGCCACGGTAAGGAGGCAAGACTTACACACACACGTGCAAACGACTTAAAATCTGTTTAACGAGGCGAATGTACGGATTTGTGATAACCGTTGCTCGTAACGAGGAGGAGTTCTGCCCATTGTAACATCTGGTGGGA
>NW_011348483.1:163793-223727 GCF_000735185.1 Notothenia coriiceps
AAAAAAAAGTTAACTCGTCTTGACGTGACGTCATCAGCTCGCGCATCACAGAATGTAAACAACACTGCATAGAGTGAACGTGTGGAGCTCACACGATAGAGAAAACACCAAGATGAAAAAATCTAATCCATCTCATTTACCGACGAACATTTCTACTAAAGACCGGGCAAAAAGTGGGGGGAAACTATTCTGCACCCCGTGCAACTGTGTGTTGGAGCATAAGAGAAAATCGACGGTGACGACCCACTTTGATTCATTCAAACATTCGAAAATGCTTTCTGCTGCTGCGGACAAGAAAGCCAAACAACTCACGTTCCCCGAGGCATCAACCTCCAAAACCCTTTCGAGGGCTACAAGAAACGAAGTGAGCAGCCTACAAGATTGAAGCTGGTCAGATAACGAACGAGTAAATGAAAACAGAATGAGGCGGAGAAGTGTGTGTGTGCGTGTGTGTGTGGGGTGTGTGTGTGTGTGTGTGTGTGAGATTAAAAAAGCCCAATTGCTTTTACAATAAATAAACATTGAATGTGTTTAATTGAATAAAGGGGTTTAACGTTAGTGGCAGTTTGTGTGTGAGAGAGAATAAATAAGACAGCCCAATATTTAAAAAAATTGTTATTCTTTTCCCCCGCATATATTGAGCATATTTTGCAACTTTCCGCATATTTCCTAACTTCCCGCAATTTCACCGCATAAAATCACATAAAACCCCGCATGTTTAATCGCATAATCAAGGATTTTAGCCCGCATAATCAAGGAATTTAGCCCGCATAATTAAGGATTTTTGCCCGCGTTTTTCTGGAGGGTCTAACTATGTAACACTCGCCTTCTATTGGCTAGCACTCCAACACATTGTATGTGCTAAGGGGCGGGACATCTCTAAACGGTTGACCAATCACAAACAGAGTTGACCAGCTGACCAATCAGAGCAGACTGGGCTCTGGTTTCAGACAGAGGGTGAAAAGAGGTACTGCAGCACAGGCAGTATGAGAAAAATAAAGGGCTTTTTGAACATTAAAGCATGTGACATGTCACAGTATAGGCACTAAATACTAATATGAACCTTGACAGTCAATCAATTTGGCTTCATTATATATATAAAATACCAAAATTGCTGTTTATTTCTGTTTGCTTCAAACATGTTTTTAACAGCTCATCATCAGAGAGAAGAAGTGTACTGCAAAATTATTTATGAAAAAAGGCCACAAAATATACATTAGGAAAATATGAATCTTTGAACATTCTAATATGAAAAAATATGAATAAAAAATACAAAAATCATTTAAAAATGCAGGACATGTGAAATAGAGATATTTTCCAGTTACATCTGTCTATAATTATTTACAACAAAACATTAAATCAAAAAAAGAAGTGCAATGTCACATTACTACAAAAACTGTACAGGTTAAAAGTTACTGCTCAATATCGGTCAACACAAAGGTTGGGGTCATTCTTTGGGATCATTTTCTATCTAACAAACTATGCCCTTAAAGGCATACCGTAAATTGCTGGTAAGCAATGTAAACATTTCTTTAAAATGTTCTTTATGACCATATCAACACTAAG
The DNA here is from genome assembly GCF_000735185.1 of Notothenia coriiceps. Classification (NCBI taxonomy): domain Eukaryota; kingdom Metazoa; phylum Chordata; class Actinopteri; order Perciformes; family Nototheniidae; genus Notothenia; species Notothenia coriiceps. The sequence goes on from NW_011348483.1 coordinate 165,360, forward strand.
GCCAACTGTCTTCACTTCATATTTAAATAGGAACAATTCATTTAAATTGCAAGAAAATGGGTTTTGTTAGCCTCAATATGGAAGGCAGAATTATTAATTGAATTGCTTCACTCTAAAAACTTTAAAAATGTAACAAAACTTTAGATAAATCACATATGCCACCAGTTGTAATTCCTCTCTATTGGCTCCCTGTGACTTTGAGGATTGATTTTAAAATGTAATGACATTTAAGAGGAGCAGTCTCAGAGAAGGCGAATCAGTACTACTTGTTTTATTGATTGCCTTCTCAGTCTGGTCTATCATACCCTTATCTAATTCATCTAAAGCACTTTGTAACCTCTGTGTTAAGAGCACAGTGGCAAATAAAGCTTCTTTCGTTCGTCTGGATTTGACACATAATTAATTGCGCCCCAAAGTGTGGGAATTAGAAGGAGTTGTGAATAAGTGCAGTTTGAGATTGTGCATGTGTGAAGATCGGCGTTCATCCCAACTCAATCACAGTTTATATTTTAAATGATCCTTTTCTCTCTTGCTGGGTCAGTCTTTGGGAGGATGTGGATCCGCCTCAGTGAAGTCTTATTGTTCTGAGCGACCCGGCGCTCACACAGGCTGCTCAGGGCCGATATCCCCAGAGAGCCGGGTTACTGTAGGGGGCGTAGGGGCAGTTGTTATGGCAAACACACGAGTGGATCATCATCACGGGTCGCTGGAGCAGTCTGCCGGTGGAGCAGCGGAAGGAGACCTCAGCCGTGGTGGTGTGATACGGCGTGCAGCAGCGGGAGTCAGTGCACTGTCCGCAGTAACGGAGCTGGAAGGCCTGAGTGCTGAAGCAGCCCTGGTGAACGAGTCGGACGGGGCCTGGTGACGTGTAGCTGGCCTTGCACTGTCCCTGCTGACCCCACTGGGGAAAAAACAGCAAGCACACACAACATTTACAGCAACAGAACTCCACAGGGTAGCTTTAGGTTTTAATTTGGCTGTGCATTGCGGCTTTGATTTAGAGAAATCTTTGTAATGTCAGTTTTTTTTCACAATGAGCATAGATCTGTTACTAACCCTTGTTGTATCTATCCATTGCTTAGTATTTATTTATCATCTTAAACGTAAGTTTATAAAGTTCTGACGTTGAATACCTAAACACAAAAAGTTAGCATACTCACAGATCTTCAGGTTCAAGTTAAACAATTGCGTTTTCACCATTTCGGTTTTTTCCATGTCAAACAAACATGCTAACGTTGTTTTAGAGCACAAGTAAAGTGGAAGTCATGGCATTGGACAAGACTTCCATTTATATGTTTGAGAATAAATTGGTGGAATTAAGTTACCTTTGTCCTAAAGATGTGAGTGGCTACCTTGTAACCTTTGGATCTTTAGATATTTATTCCTGAGAAAGTATTTTATAGTAAAGTATTGACCATAAAGGTTCAGAGAAAATGATTTTGAAACTCAGCGCATTAAACCAAAACCATTCTTTTGTAGTTTGACCAGACAAAGATGTGCATGGATGGTGATGGGATATATATACAACAATATATATGTGTAATTTATATCTGGCTGCTAAATCCTTAGAACCGTTACAAGGTGTGTTTTTTGCATTTTGTATTTAGAAAATTGGGTAACTTGCTGCTGTTAAATACCATCAAACTATGTGCAATATGTACATTATATACATATGCCATTAATAACTGTGTAATATATACCTGGCTGCTAAATCCTAAGAACTGTTACAGGATTTGTATTTTGAAAAGCATTTTGTTTACTTTTTTATTTTTTATTATATACATATATATTTTTTTTATTATATCATAACTTAGTAATTTTTTAACATATGTAACATTAATCTGTCTGTGGCTCTTTCCTGCTGTAACGATGCACATTTCCCCTCTGTGAGACTAATAAAGGTATTCTGATTCTGATTCTGATATGAAGATAGAACCTAAGAACATGAAGGCAGCAGAAATACACTTGAGCTCACCATGGGTGTCCTTGGGTGAGTCCGAACTGCATTGCAAGGCCGAACTTTACAGAGTCGAGTTTCCATTTGCAGCTTGCAGGCCGGGTTCTGGTTAGAGACTCGTGTGGAGACCCCGGCCCCACAGCTCTGAGAACAGGCGCTCCACTGGGTGCTCTTCTCCGTACAGGGGGAGGCTGGCAGGACAAGCTTGTTCAGAGGGTGATCCATCGGGAGAGACGGCCACAACCTGCCAGGTCTCATGGCTAAAGAAACCAAATGAAACAATGAGTAGAGTAAAAAATCAGACCCTGTCCCAGTTTGAGAACTTCTGCAGTAAACTAGATGCTGATTGAACTCATTCCCATTTTATTGTTTTTTTCTTCGTTAAAAATATCCAATTCACATTTAATCTTTTTGAGATTTGAAAAACCCAAAGCATTTTTTTTTCTCCCAAAACTAAAAAGTATAGTCATAATAATCAGCTGATTTTCGAGGATGACATTGCAGGTTTTGTATCCAAGAGCAAAATGTTCTTTTGCTGCTCTCATAACATTGTTTGAAAGTGTTTGGCATACTAGATGTTTTTAGAGTGGCTTCAGTTCCCTAACACCCCTTCTCACGAACACACTCCCATTTTAATGCAGTAATAGTCTCTACTTGGCTTCATTTGTTTAATTGTTAGACAGCAACAGTTTGTGTTATGAAACTAGGAAACTTGGTGACTAAGAGAAAAACATGTTTTGACTTTTCCAAAAAGAAATGTTGGTTATATTTGGACTTTGGGAGTTTTTCATTTGGCCAGACACACCCCAGTTTAATTCAAAAATGCTCCAGTAAAAACTTCCAGACATGACCACCAGTGACAAGCCTCGTATAACTGAGGGAAGCATTATGTTGCCATATGGACTGATCATTTATGGGCAATTTTTGTAGCAAAAAAAAAGCCAGTAATAGAATGCAGTATGTGTGGAAATACATCAGACACTGGAAATGTGTTGTAAATATCCAGCTCTGATGTCAGGATACAATTTAAAATGAAAAGTCAAACATTTTTAGGAATTGTCTCATTCGTTTCTAACAGGTAATTCAATGAAAATATCGATAATATGGATACTTTTTATGTCTGCTCATTAAATTTAAAGCTAAAACGAGAAGATAGTTATTTTAGCAATATAAAAAGTGTAAACAGGAGGACACAGCTAGCTTGATAAATCAAATTGTTGTTTTGGGCAAAAAACATTTAAGCAAGTGAGTTGATAGTTCATTTGTGAGCTTTAGATGGGCTAGTTTGTAACTTTTAAAAGGAGCAAAGCTAGCTGTTTTCCCTGTTCCCAGCCCTAAGCTAATATGCTGATGGATGTACTGTATCTTCATATTTACAGTACAGACATGAGAGATTATAGACAGGGGTGCACATAAGTGGTACGCAGGTACGCATGCGCGGCAACAATCTGAAATGCGTACCGTCACTTGTGTCACAAAGCGCATTTGCGTACCGATGTATATGTGAAGCTTTTCCATAAGGCGGTTAGATCACCGGACGACGGAGTCGGTCTCCGTGTGCAAAGACAGGGCTGCTGTTAACGTCGGCCTGTACAGCAGCACTGCGCTAAAACAGCTGATCACAACGTTCACACGCTCTGTGGTCACGAAGCTCTGCACTCTACTACTACCCCCCCCCCCCGTTGACATTCGCGATACAGAGGGCTTCATCATACTCCACTAGCACCCCCACCCGCTGATATTCGCGATACAGAGGGCTTCATGGGAACTTTGAGGGAGCCGGAAGTTGGAGTACCAAACACTGACTCCAGGTACTCATCTGAGTACCTCACTGAGAAAGTTGTGTGCACCCCTGATTATAGACAATTTCAAAGTCGTCTCTTAAAGTCTGCTATGATGTTTTTACTGTAGTACACTGCTGCTCGTAATATGTCTCCTTTATAACATAAATTAAGGCATTTGCTGATTTTATACATATTCCTTCTTAACGGTTTATTTATTTCTAATAAGGAAGGACTAAAATGAATCCCTGCCACCTGCCAAATACAGGGTACATCTTGGCTGTGGCAGGTCAAAATGTAGTGTCACCTGCCACCATTTCAGACCCTGCTCATAACTGATCCATCTATCTGTAGGGTTTACCTGTGATGGCGTCCTGTATGACTGTGTTCTCCAGGTTTTCACACATCCATTCCTTGCAGCATTTCCCCGGTAACCGGATACGTTGTGGGTTGGGACAGTCCAAAGTGGGGAGATGGAAATTCAGCGGACAAGTTGGCACACAGCTCACCCCACCGCCGCTGCAGTGGCAGGAAGTATCGCAGGAAGGCTGAAACGACTGGCCGTCATGGTAAGAGACGCCGTTTACTTCACAGCCCAGATCCTCCTGACCTGCAAGGAACACGCCGCACAGAGCCCTTAAAGTGGGAAACTTAATCAGGAAGTGAAAAGGATTAGATTAGGTAAAGAGAGAAAGGAGGGGGAGCAAACAGCTGAGGAAAATGAGAGAGAGGGGTGAGGACACAGGGACTCTGTCTCTGCCAATGGTTATGTAGTTTTATGGGAAGCCAGGCGTCTCAACTGAGAAACTGAGGAGTCTGTTTTTCAATCCGGGAGTGTTGTCTCTGCAATCTATCAAGCGGCTCAAAGGCCAGTCATAAGAGGAAATGTGTCAACAGCTGTCCTGGAAATAGAAGTTGAAACGTTTTGGAGTTTCTGACGGGCAGACTTTAAACATTAACTGTCTGTGTGTTTGTTCTGCAGACTGAGGCTTTAACACCTCCTTCAAACACAGACATCAGCCTGGTAGTCAAGGCTGGCAGCGTTACTTTAAAAGTGTTATCTGTTACACTAAAACATTGTTACAACATTGTCAACATTGTCAAAACATTGAATCAGTTAACTAATCTGAGTATCTAAATATAAAACTAATGAAACCTAACCCTTACCCTACCAACGTTACTTTTGGATAACCTCAATATCAAATGCAATGCAAATAAAGAGAAAATAAATAACAATAAGATGTTTTTAACTTTTGTAATAATGTAACCTTAGAAAATAAGTAACCAAGGTATTTCATATAAAAATGCAGAAACAGTCACAGTTTACAAATGCTGTTTAAGCTTAAGGAAAGGTTGAGTACCCTGAACGTTTTATGAAGAAATGTATAGTACGGGTCCCCAGCACATAGAAACTGCCAAATGCTAAATAATTGTTGATCCTGGAAATGTCAGAAATGGATTCAGCATCCTCAAATACCTCCAAAACCACTTCAAAATTGTCCAAATTCGGCCAAGCCATTTTTTAACTATGCATATGCTAATTAATGCTAATTGATGCGTGTCAGAGGAGGAGCTCACCGACACACTCCCCTGGTTCTCCGGGGAAGCTGGCGCTGTAGTCGCACTGCAGACCCCTCTGACTGTCGCAGGGAAACTTCTCCGTGCAGGGCTCGGCTCGCTGCCGCGCACAAACCTGGCAACACCGGCAGCCATCGGGCACCAGAGGGATGCCTGCTGGGCACTGAGGGACCTCTGAGGGGCAAAGGCAGGGTCTGTCACACAGCTGGGAACGCACCTGCAGACACAGCATCATTGTTATTATCAGACCATCACTACACCATATCGAAATCCTCATGTCTACATTTTCACATGAGGGGAAAAGAAAATAATATTGTTTTTCTCAGAAAGTAAAACGCCAGGATCCAACACAGCCAGGCCAAACCACTGTTTCAAATTACATGTGAGTGATGGAGCCAAAACACAGGCAGGATCAAGAGGAGCCCAGTCTCTATTTAACAGAGCTGAATAATCCCTTAAATAAAATACAGACCACTGCTTGTTTTCTTACTCACTGCCCAGCAACATAACGCAGCTGTTATTAAACACAAAAACTTCAAGAACATTACACCTTATTCGGAAATGTTAATACAGTTTAAAGTTCAAGACAAGACAAGACAAAAATGTGTTATTTTATGCAGTATAGTGGAGTTGCGCTAATGTATTCGTTTTTTAGTCTTTATGTCTGAAAGGATTAGTCAATTACTGAAAATAAATATGCAGCAATTTTGATCGTATCTCTGACTCTTTTGATTCATTTTGCAAGCTAAAATACTATCAATTCTTTAGTCAATGCATCTTAAATGGGAGTGTTTCATGCCTTTTATCCCATGTTATCATGAAATATTTGGAATGGCAATTGTGTTTTTAGACAAACAAGCAATTTTCTTCAATTACATTTAATGTATTGCCCATGTTAGTCGAAATGGGTTATACACTTCTCTAACAAAGGTACACATAAAACAAAACACCATGAAACATAGAAATACACAATGCAATAGTTCAAATGTTCCTTTATCCAGTCATTCTGTGATCAATGCCTGTGTGGTATGATATAATCTTGAGATGTAGTCAATTGTTATGTCCATTTTTGAATAATTTGTACATTTGATAGGCCAAAAAACTAAGAAATTATTCAGGAAAATATTCAACACATATTAAAAATGCTAAAGCTTAAGTCCTAATATTTGTATTTGCATATCTTGTTCACTGTGATCTTATTTTTGTCAAGACCGGATGGCTACAATCACATTTTTCTTATTAACATCAAATAATGTAATTCATAAAACACAAAAAATAACTAATACTATGGCTACACTATCAAACTAACACTCTTTGTCTTTGCAATCTTCAACAATATTCATCAATCTTGTAACAATAAAGTCAGTGTAGAATACTCACACAGCGTCCTTCCTCACTCACAGCCCATAATAATCTCATTCAGAACAAATTACAGTAAGTATGAGGAGCGGGCTCACCTGTGTAGCCACACACAGCAGAGCAGCCAGAGCGATCACACCGTCACACAGCCGGCGGTCCATGGGGGCTCAGTGTGTCTCTGTGTGTCTCTGTGTGTCTCTGTGTGTCTCTGTGTGTCTCTGTGTGTCTCAGTGTGTCTCTGTGTGTCTCAGTGTGTCTCTGTGTGTCTCTGTGTGTCTCTGTGTGTCTCTGTGTGTCTCAGTGCGTCTCAGTGTGTCTCAGTGTGTCTCACCAACCTGTGATGCTGTTCGCTATCTGCTCATTCTCCTGCCTGCTGACATTTATAAAGTCTGGACTCTGATGTCACAGGCTGACTACCGTGTAAACAGCCACTGGACCGGCATCAGAAATGTTTCACATTCCTCCTCCCTGCTGCCCATTTCCACTTCCAGACACACACACACAAGTCTTCCCCCTCTTTTTCCTCTCCTCCCTCTCTTTCCAGTCTTGTGGCGTTCTAAGTTTACACAGCTTAACACGAGATGAGGAGAAAAAAATACATTAGCCCAGTTGTCTAAAAGTCAAACAACCTCCGGGGCTCTTGTGGCGATGATTCCGATTTAAGATGTTTTATCTTGCTGATGTTTTCCCAGACTGCTGCTTCAATGTATGGTCAGTCAGATATAGTGGATGATCTATTGAAGAGACGGATATAGAGTGGATACTGCCACAATTTAGTTTTCACTACAGAAACCTAAAATAAGTCTGAAACCATAATGTGTAACGTCTGCCTGATTCAAGAGAGATGCAATGCTTCTCTTCCCTCTGGTTTCCATGGTGTCAGGGCAGCATGTCTGAGGCTGGCATGAACTTGACCTTTCATTGAGAGAAAAGCCTTCCTGTGAAGAGAATTCAAATAAGAGCCTGGAAGTAAACATGATTTCTCTGAGGCCAAAAGGGCACATTGAAACACATGGTCTCATTGTCAGTCTAGGGAGATTCAATGCACCATTCTACCAACGTGTTGGAACATTTATGACCTGATGATGGCACTAAAAGCAAAGTCAGTGGAGGGCACCAGTTTTCATGTCAATTCATCAAAGTTATTTCACTCAAAGCCACAAATGTCAACCTCAAGGTGGCACTCGGAAATGTCAGAGGATCAACAAAGTCATTGAGATGCATCGTTTATGAACCATGAATCTCTTGACCAACTTTAGCTCCAATCCATCAAGTAGATGTTGAGATGTTCCACCGGATGAATGAAATGGGGTCAGTGAAAGACTTCAGAGCAATCCATCCAATAGTTGCTTATGTATGTCAGTCCCAACCAAAATGGTGGAGCAAGGGACAGATTGAGATTTATTTTACAGCGCAATTACATCATGTTACAAAGATGCCGTCATAGCCAAAATATCCCTGAATATAAACACTATGGCAAAAGTCCCTGAAACAGAAAGTAAGCAATTCATGTTTGATAGATTCAGTCAGAAGTAACACCAGATTCCTGAGTTTAAACATCAGCCCTTTCTCACAGAGCTGGGTGGGCAGTGAAGACATCCAGTGATGAGTTATAAATAGAAGCAGACAGACAGAAAGAAAGAGAAGAGGAAAGTATGCATGTCCGGGCAGGTGGGTTCCAGGTGGCTCACAGAGATCTACTGCGAGGCCTCTTAGCCTTCCCTAAAAACTATGCTGTCTTGGCCGCCACTCCATGTGTTTTCCATGCTCTACAAGAATGACAGAGTCTGGAAGGATTGCATTGTAATGGCTCTACTAGAACATACATAAGTCTGTATCAAGTTCTCAATCTATTGTGTAACAAGTACAGCTCACTTAGACTATTATTTGGAATGAAAATGCTCTTCTCAAGGCTTGAAGTTCTTGAAAGATCTTAAAGAGGCCCTGCTATGCTCATTTCAGATTCATATTTGTATTTTGTCTGAAACCAGAGCCCAGTCTGCCCCCTGATTGGTTAGCTGGCCGGCTCTGTTGTGATTGAACAACCGCTTAGAGATGTCCTGGCCCTTAGCCTATCACGTACAATGTGTTGGAGCGCCAGCTAATAGAAGCAGGAGCAGGCATGCACAGACATCAAAGTGGGCTTGAGCCCCTGCCCTTTTTCTTCCTCCCAAGAAAGTGCCCTTTCCCCCCCTTTTTTTTTTTTTTTTTAAATAAATGAATATATATCTACTGCTGTTTGCACACAGTTTCCCTTTCCAAAAATATATTGATTGAATACAAAATTAAAATATCAGGTCGGGAAATTAGACTAAAGTTCTGATGTTTCTGATTGTTGGCTGCTCATCTAATAACTATTAATAATTGTACTAGTTTGTTGTCTGCTCTTGTGCGTAGTGAATACTAAAATAGACCATTGTCTCTGTGTCAGCTGATTATTTTGTAGAATTCTGTTGAGTATTAAAAAATTGCGTGAGTGTGACGGCCCGTCCACACAGCAGCTTTGAAAAAATCTTGAAAACCTTGGAGCTGGGCGTGTCTGAAAGTTTGGGGATTTTTTGCGAGCAACACGACCAACAACCCATCACATTAATCTCCCACCCCGACATACAAAGCAATAGCAATGTTAAAACGAAGTAAACTGGATATAAAATCCCCAAACAGGCGAAAACCTACCAGTTTCACCCACTGTCTCTGCCACCTCCCTCCATTCCTGGCTCCTCCGGTTTGAGATGAACATAGTCTGGTCGTAAAGATCCGGGTGATTTGCTACCGTATTTTCTCGTTTGGAATATGAGGAAATGAACTGCGGTATGGCTCTCCCAGCTTACACGCAGTTTGATTGGCTAGCGCTGTCAGATTTGCATAAACGGGATTTGATTGGCTGACGCTTCCAGCTCAGCTTCAAAAGTTGAACATTGCTCAACTTTTGAATCCTGAAAATCCTGGAAATCTTCGCTTTGCTTCCCCACAATGCAGTTCGGCGAAAAGCGAGGCAAAGTGACGTCACCCCATTCAAAGTCAATGGGCAGAGAAGCGTTGGAAGATATTTTTAAAGGTGCTGTGTGGACAGGCCGTGAGGGTATTAAAATAAATTGGTCAGTAAGTCAGAGATGTGCAACTATATTTAAGTTTGACATTTTTTTTATAAATGATTATGGGAGGTGCCCTTTTTCTCACTTGAGCACCTGCCCCCCAAAATGTCTGTGCACGTCCCTGAGCAGGAGTGTTACATACTGATGTCACCATGTTACGGAAGTAAACAAAGGAGTCCAATGGAGGCGTTACAGGCAGGAGGGGGAGTGTGTGGGAGAAAAACTCCCTCTGGAGGGAACTTTGGGATTTTAGCCTTTGCAGACTATTTACACTCATAAAAAATGCACCTCTTTGAGTTTCCTTGTAAAACTCATTGTAAAATAGACTGTGGGTTTAGCTTAATTATGCTTCAACAATAACTGTATAAAAAAGATTAAGCTAAGTCATGACGTCAACAACTGCGGCGATTCTCAGTCATAGTGAAATCACAGTATCTGCAAATTTAAACTGAGAGTCAGAAAAGACTTAACACATTTTCCAGAGCACACAGATGTTGGAGAGCTCCCAGACAGTAAAGTATCGCTCTCACTGACAGTGGACACTTGGAAGAAACCCCCAAAATCTTGTACAATGACCCTCATTCAGTTTGGGTGAATATTGTTTTGGTATGTGATGGTATGTAGGAAAACCCCATTGGATTCCTTGTTGATTCGCAAATGCAAAAACTGCAGGGCAGAGAAATGAAAATATTATTCGTCCTGTAAATGTTGGAAAAGAATGCACTGATCTAAAAGGAAAATCACTCTACCAAATCTCTCACAGCGGAGCAGAAATGTCTAACACATGTTCCGAAAAGTTGTCCAACAACCAAAGAATACCTCAGAGTGGGAGAAGAAGAAAAAAGAGCGCGGACTCAGACTGTTGTAATGAGACTAAGAGGTTACACTGTGCTACAGGCATGCACGGCAGAAATCACATTTACAGATGTGAGCGTTCAGTTTTGTCATTATTTCCTTACTATTTGTAAAGACTGATTTCACAGTGGAATCAAACAGGAACAAGTGCTGTGTCTGTCTGTCCACTACGTTGTTCCACACAGAAATATTTTAACAACTATTGGTTGGATTGCCATAAAATGTGGTACAATGATTACTCACTTCCTCAGGAATACCCGTAATAACTTTGACATAATATTAATGACATTTCCATCAGCTTGAACTGTACTTTGTGTTAAGTTATAATCGAGCTAATGTCAGCAAGCTTTCTAAACGTGGATGGCAAACATGGTTAAAACATTATATATGCTAGTGTGTTAGAATTGTTATCGCTAGAGTTAGCATTTAGCTTAAAGCATATAGCCTGGTAGCATGTCTTTGGGCTCCTTATTTGTAATCTGATTCAGATACAACACAGAGAACATATTAGAGGTAGCATGCTTGAATACAAAGTAAATGGTGAAATCTAAGTAGATGTAAATTAAGATGTGTTTGGTCAAAGGCTGGTCTGAACACAAACACACATTTGCTTGCTAGCTAGCCTACAGTTACTGTATGGCTGTACAGGAAATTGATGGATGAATGACAGAAAAAATGACAGAGCAACTACAATCATAAATCAACCCTAAACCTTGTATTGAAACCACATTTTAAAATCCCCTTTTTTTTTTTTTTTTTAAATCAAAGCATTTTACTACATCTATGCATTCCTAAGTTGGTCCTATTTCTGATGTGATAGAACAAAAAGGAAACACTCAACACGTTTTTAGGTTTATGCCAACAGTTGGACCTCAGCAAACCCAGATAATATTCAAGAGTGCCAGTTAGTGGGTTAGGGTGGTGCCAAGTCTGATTTGAGTGTGAATAAACAGGCTGTGGGCAGCCCCAAATAATACCCAAATCTTTTCCCAGGACAATATTTCACACATGCATAACATACAGACCACTTGGGAATTGGTGTCTGAGGTTTTGGCACCAAGTGTCGCTGAAAGTTTTCCAGTCATTGGCAGGTTTGAGGTGCCAAATCTGCAGGTATCCTTTCAGCAAAGAGGGCAGATTTGCTGTGAAGAGTCAGACATAGCAAACAATGTGCAAGTGGTTCAGCCTCAAATCGGAAAGCACGTGGGAGTTGTACTATGGGTATAATGTTGATGTAATGAGTTATAGTGACTCATTATTCCTGTAAGGAGAGGGATTGTGATGACGGGCATCAATGGATCACCACCACACCCGACAGAGGTCACAGACAGAGCTGTCCTGATCCCTTTTCGACACAATAAACGCCCAAACTGCACTGTGTCTGTCCGTCTGTTTCTTTTCCATCCTTCTTTTTAACCCTCCTTCAAAAACCTCAGCTCAAATAGCATTCCTCTTACAAGGGCATTGCACTGTAGATAATGACGTCTGTATTAACACTGTCTGGAAATCAGACCGTAGAGCTCAATTCCTTCTTTGTTAAATGACCACTAGATATTTTTCTGGTGTGGATCAAAGTGCCGCTTTAAACAGCCTCCTCTTAATAGTAGGAAAATGTCAAGAAAAAGCACTTTAACCACTAAGATGGCCATTTCCCATGAAATTGCTCTTTTGAAACTGCAGATGAAATGCTACAGGTGCACAGCTGTTATGTGATGTAATATACAACTTAAATGGTCCAAAGCGGTCTTAATATATCCAACATGACCAACTGAGACATGATTTAATTCAGGCTAGCCACTCAGCCAGAGACTAAATACGGTAATTACCTCAAATTCCACATACCGAAAAAAATGCAAACTTACCAGAGAAAAAGGTTTTCTTTTCAAGAACTGATTATGCAAGTGCTTTGTGGACGGCAAATGACTGCCATATATATACAATTAATGTGTATCTAGATGTAATTGTCAACATCTACTGTAGTAGACACACACAGCCAGGGCTCTCCAAACATGGATAACTCTGCGGAAGCCAAAATATTTTTTCTAAAGTGACACCTACAATTCCAGACATTCCAGTTTGATGTGTGAAAATCCCACAATGTTGCCACAGGAACTCCCAGAGCTGACGATAAGGACATCGCCTTGACTTAAGCTCTCCTCCTGACGTACACGGAGTAGAGGTCACCGCCGTGTATACAGCGACAAAAGAAAAGCAAAGACCGTCCAGACACTCATTCACACCTACTCATCGTAACAGCTGCACTGACAGATGGATTAGAAAATGTGGAAACGACTGTCTGTACAACATCACATGTGGTATTAAAACCCAATGAATGTTGCTCTACCTGTGCAGCCACTTAGGAACATTATGTGCAGTATTTATGTAGCTTTAAATTGTTTCCTAATCTGCTTTCTATAGGGACGGCGATATCAATCTTGGGCCGGCAACCTGTACACCCATTTGGTCTGAAATACTGCATTTTTCCAACAACTATTTGGTGGGTTTGTTATGACTTTTTGAACAGAGAATCGGTGTGTAGAATACTTGAGCCCCCAGCTTTACAAATGGTGCAAACAACAGGTTACAGTGAAATAAAATTCATCAACATCTACTACATGGATTGGCACAAACTTTCAAACAGTGTTCATCAATATGTTTAACAAAGCAACAGGTAACTTCTTAGAGCATTTGTTCGATGCAAATCTCTTTCATTTCCAGGGAGAATTGTAACTGAAATATAAATATCCCTGATTAAATTAATATTGAATCAAATCAAATTGAAATCTAATCCATCTCGGAAATCAGTTGCAACACTCAGCCCACAATACTGTATTACACTCAGAATCAGAAACAGGTTTATTACCAGGTTTACAAGTACGAGGAATTTGACTTGGTGTCGTGGTGCATACATAAAAGTAAAACAAGAATTAAAAGCAAAGGTAGAGAACTATATATTAAAAATAATAGTCAAATATAACAGTATACAGTTACATTGCAATGGATTGGAATAAAACATTGTGTGCATTAATGTAATGCATAGAGTATAGACACTAAGCTACATTAACATGGGGATAACTGTTAACATGATACAAGTTTATCATTGGATTAGCATTCTTACTTTTATCATGCTTATTTTAGCATTTTGTACAGCCTCACAGAGACGCTAGCATGCAGATTCTTGTTCCTGCTTTTGCTACAATTATGTTGCTATAAATCCCCTGACACAATGGTTGCAATACGGGGGTATGTAAACAACTATGTCTCCATATTGCTGGCTCATCATCCTCTCCATTATGCAGAACTTTCTTTGCCCATGGCTGAGTTCAGGACTTGTTTGTGGAGAGATAATTGCAGCAACACAGTGTGGAAATAGCATTTACTGACACACCAAAACCAACACATCCAATTTGAGCAACAGTTGCTAAAAATAAATGGGAACAAATAAATAAGGAACACAGACTCAATTCATGAAGGTGACCACTTCCTAGCAAGGTACACAAAGTCAATATTTTTTGCTGAGATTGTGCATTAACATGAGTTATGGGGAAGATATATTCTGCCGACAGCTGAAACACAGGATGCTCACTCAGGAGTTTCTTAATCACTGTCCTGGAAACTATTATTGTAAGCAGCGGACCCATAGGAGGGAACTTTTAGGAGAATAAGAGATACACTACCAAGATATTGTTAGAGAAACATTTAAACTAGTTTTGGAAGAATTCAGCTTCAATTTGCATGATTTGTTGAATGTTTTGGAACAGTGTGGAGCAACACTACATGTTATTGTTCATATCTTGGTAAATTGAATTATTCATGTCCGGTGATAACACCAACAAGATTTTAAGTACAGCTCAGAATCCATGAGTATAAAGGTTGTTGGCAGTGCTGAGAAAAAACAGTGATCGCTGAACACGACACGGTGGTCTATAACTGAATTACGGGTGAATTGGTTCAGTAATGAAGCGCAACAGAATCTACTGTTGCTTTCTCACTGGTAATTTGAAAACAGTTGAGTAAAGTTGGAACGATATTGGCAGATTCGGATTTCACGGATCAATAACTCATGAACAAAACGTTGTTCAGACACAAAGTACGTCTCCTAACTTTTGAAAACAGCATGCATAGTCACCTTCACCATGTTTATAGATTTCCTGAATTATTTTAATTAGTTTCTGGTATAGATCTCTGTGTGAAGGTGTAATATGATCTCTAACTGTGATGTTAAAGGCCCCTAATTAAAGAGGTGGGTTACTGCCATCAATGATATCATCCAAAATACAGGATTGAACCCACATTTCTTTATCAGTGTGACACTTCCTCTTCCCTCCCCCAGTCTAAACGACATGGCAGTGAGTCATTACTGTAGTCATATTTTCTGTTCAAGGGAAATAACAAATCACAGGTGTTAAAAATGAAAACCATGATTTTTTAAACCTGAATTAGCTGCTTTGCTACTGTGCATACTGACTACACTTACACTGTGACACAAAACCCCCATTTTACCTTCTATGACAAGTTATAATGTCCGCTGTGAAAAAAAGTCATGTTTATGTGTCATGATTTGCTCTGGAACACAAAGCTCTAACCCTCAGTGCCATTTCACTCGCTCTTGAATCAGATGCTGAACAAATACTTGTTTAGAAAGGTCAAAGAGACCTCTAGTGGCCAAGTAAGGGTAGTTGATGATGGTCTGCTGTGAAGATATGTCTGTTGTACTCGACAGAATATGAAGATACAATAAGGACATTTTAGTGTCATATTAAACGGTTACTTCAACACAAGAAAAGCAAGAGACCCTCCTCCATCACACAGACCAAATCAATGCTGCTCTGTAGATGATAGAACCAGTAGTGAAATAAGGAAGGTGGATTCAAAATGAAATGGGTTAATTGGTCAGGGACTAAATCTAGATCTCAGGTTTGATGGATGGGTAGATTTGAACATAATGAAGGTTTAATACACAGCTATAATCATCAAGTCTTGACCTATATTTAAATGCAGACGATAAAAACCAAAATGTAAAACATTTTCTTCTAAATAACCTCTGACTGCATGCTTTACAATTTAAAAAAGCAAAGTGTATCCCAACTAGAGTACTTATCCAACACTATATGGCAGAAAGCATGTCCATATCTTGTGTGGACCTACTTCTGGTTTGAGGCTGTTTTCATAGTTTAGCTTGACCCCACTTTAGTTTCAATTGTCAAAACAAAACAGCAAATATATAATATAATTTAAGTTATGTTTCACTGCCCCCTGCTGGACATTTATATAGCAGGGGATTATGCAACCCAGACCAACAATCACTGGCCTTCTGAAAAGCTGTCCAGACACAATTGTCTGTAATTAGGACAGCTCAGAGTCATGTTTCTTCTAAGGAGTGGACAGGTAGTTGTAGTAGAAGGTGAGCTGAAGACCTGGGGCAAGGTTTGTCTTTGACCAAAATATCGGCTGTACTCTGCCACCATGTCCAAGCAGCACTCTGACAGATCCAACAAACCAGAGAGCTGTTTTGAGACTGGAGATCCATCAACTGACTCAACGTTAAAAAGTCTTCTTCATTTTTTGGACACAAGTCTGAAGGCCAGGTAGGTCATTTTAAGTGAAGCACGTCGACCCGTACTACGTACTACGGATTTGCCTGTGCTACTACAACTCTATTCTCAGTTTATCTTCGTTTATTTTTAACTCTGGATAAGCCAGCTTTATTAACATTATGTTTGCATATGTAGTTTAGCATAAAGACTGAAAAAGTTAACAGTTACAAAATTAACTACACACATTATCCGCACGAAAAAGTGCAGACTATGTTTAGCAAGACCCTAGGAAGTCACTGCCCATCATATAACTCCAACTTTGTGGCAACATTTCAGGGAATGAACATGTCCTACAAAGGAGGAACGGTTTTGTATAAGAAAACTGATGAACACAACTCGATCCAACTCAGCACCTTATAGGGATTTACTGAAACAGACTGAGAGCCTTATTGCCCAACATTTGTGTGGGAAAGTCTTCCCAAAGAAAAAACAAGTGGGTGTTAGTGATACTTTTGGTCAAATAGTGTACGCTCACATTATGTCCTGCCAATGTAGTTATTGCAGGAAACGCTATTGTACAGTTTTACAGGAATATCTCAAAATATTGAAAAGCTGACCGATGATGATGCAGCTAAAAGACGTTTGTTTAGTTTAGCATCAAGACCAGAAACAGGATGAAAGCTGGCCGAAGTTAAACAAAAGAAAACAACAGCAACTAATTGTCTCATCACATCCTATTTGATCGGCCTTGTAAGACAAACAATCAGAATCAGAATACCTTTATTAGTCCCACAGAGGGGACATTTGCTTCGTTACAGCAGGAAAGAGCCACAGACCGCTTAATGTTACATATGTTAAAAAAAAGTACTAAGTTATGATATAATAAAAAATATAATAAAAAATATAGATGTATAAGACAATTACAAAAACTGCTTACTGGTTGCAACCAAATAGAGATAAACGGAGAGTCTTGGTGGAATGTAACTAAGTACATGCACTCAAGTTGTACTTAAAGTGGACCTATCATGCTATATTTGAATAATATAATGTAGGACCATACCTATATAAGGCATATTTATACTTTTCATTTTTCAAAATACCAAACAGATCATGCATTTTATCCATTCCTCATTTCGTTCAATTTAACACTGCCTTTCATGCTCGGATTCAGTGAGAACAGCACCATCTGGTGGCCTGAAATGTGTGCTACAGCGTCTCCAGCGCTTTCGAACGGCAATGTCCGTGGCTGTCTCCTCCTGATTGGTGGAGTTCTGGAGACGCTGTAGCACACATTTCAGGCCACCAGATGGTGCTGTTCTCANTTTGATCTTTGGTTCACAACTTTAGTCCAGATTTAAATATATCAACAACTATTGGTTGTCAAACAATTGCTATCCCCAGAGGATGAATACTTATGAATTGAACCCTGATTTATTCTCTAACGCCACCGACCATTTGACATTTTTTTTCTTTAACATAAATATCTTGAGAACTATTGAATGGACTGCTATGATACATAGTAGAGACATTCATAGTCCCCTGAGGATATATCCTAAGAACTTGGTGATCGCCCAACATTTCATCTAAGGCCACTATCAAGGCAAAGTTATAAATTGTCATTTTTTCTTTCATTTTCAACTAAATACCCGCAATAGTAATGAAATTAGCTTCTGTCTTTTTACTTAACGCTAATTAGCAAGTGCTAGAATGCTAACACGCTAAACTTAGTTAGTAAACATGTAAATTAAACCAGCTTCAAATCCACATGTTAGCATTGTCATTTTGAGCATATTGCTTTTTCTGTCTTTCTGTGTTGCTCTTACTCATTATCTAATAACAACAGCTTAGAGACAGCGCAGAATACAGTACATTAGGAGCCTTATCTCACAAAGATGTTTGGGCAGACAGGCAACAGTTCATTACTTGGCATGTGGCGCATGCAGCATAGAATGGACCTGGCTTTGATATTGAAGGCCAGCTCCCCGTCACTGAGGCCCTCGTTTACCAGGCGCACCACCTCGTCCGGGCTCAGGTCCCCTCTGAGTGGAGGAAACAATGACTGTGATTTATGTGCAGTATACATATAAATACCGCTTATATCATGTATTTTTACAGGATGCGATCTCTTAGTTAGGCAATTCAACTACTGTAAGACAATCTGTCATAACTGTGCAATATATACTTTTATTTGTGCTACTGTTAACTTATCTGGATGCTATCACACTTGCTAAATACTGTTACTGTACTTATAGTGGTCCACCTGGACGTGTAATTTTGTAAATTATAATTCTTAATTTTTATCTTCAATATTTTATGCATATCTCTTATTTAACATTTTGCCACTTTACTTTTGCTGTAACAATGTACATTTCCCCTCTGTGTGACTACTAGAGGATCTGATTCTGAAAAACACGCAATGAGTTAAGCTTAATATATCCCTGCCTAAAACAATTAAAAGTTACAGAAATGACTTACTCTTCCTGGTCCCATGGTATGGGATCCACTTTTGTGTTAGCCAGAAAATGTGGGCTGTATCTGACCTCCACATAAATCACCCCCTCCTTGGCTTTGTCTTCAACAAACTCATAGGCTATCCTCTTTATGGCCTCTCTGTCGCCACTGGAAAAAACAACAAAGAAAAATAAAATATTAATGACATTGACCTTTGGCTCTGATTATAAAGCCATGTTGGGTAAACTACCGTTTCATATCTGCTCTCTGATAACACAGAGAGTTGCAAGCAGCTATTTTCTGAGATCGCATGATGTAGTATTGTTACATGTGCTAAGAGCAAGGACTGTCTTAGGTAAGACAGCTTTTATGTGCGCAGCTCCACTTGCTTGGAACAATCTTCAGCAAGAATTGAAACTGAGCAATCTCATTCCTCTGCATGTTTTTAAAGCTAGGCTAAATGAAATGATTTTTGATACCATGGGTACTTGTAAATATCGATAACTATGTAAATATAGCCTGTAAATATAATGTATGATGTCCTTTATTGTTTTATGTTTCATGTGGAACCTATTGGCTGCAGGTCTCCCTTGAAAAATATATCTATGATCTCAAGGGACCAATCTGGTTAAATAAAGGTTTGAAATGAAATCTGTTATCTCAGATGTACAAATAAGACACAGCTAATTCATCATATTAACTATGATAGCTTTTAAATCTAGCAGTTTAATAATTAACAGTCACTGATATCATAGCATTAATTTCATTGAAATACCTCACACATAATGTGCACCATCTTTCAAATAGTTATGACTCACTAATAGGCTTATACTGATTTCATGGGACTAATTTAAAACTATTTTCCACATACACTTAAGGATTTAAAGAGGTAGCGGGGAAAAGTGAAATACTGTATGCAACTGACTGGGGAATTGTTTTTGCTAAATGGAGGTTAGTGTGACTTTTAGAAGAGTAGGATTTATTAAATGTATTCAGCTTCCCTTCTGACAAATACTTCAAATTGCATTAGAAAGGCAGCATTAGTTTGTGCCACAGGTCATAAAGGATTGATTGGCCATTACAACACAGCAAAGTAAAATGTGTCATATAAAGTTAGCCTTGCCAACCGCTTATACTAATTGATGCATTTGCAAGAATGTTTGTAAGAGCTGCAACGATTGGTTCATTCACTGCTCGATCAGGAAACTAACCAGAAAATATTTGAGCAACATCCGGATCAGAATTGGGTTCATTGCCAAGTTTACACATATGAGGAACTTGCTATGGTTTAAATGGTGCATAAATAAACAAAGAAAAAGGGAAAAGTTGTAGTAAAAGGAGCAAAAATAGAGCAATTATATAACAATTTTGATGACTATTATATCAGATAAAAAATAAAGTGAATATCCACACAAAACATAAATATAACAAGATATAAAAAATACTATAATTAAAAGTGGAGAGCTGTGCAGATTTTGTTTTTAAAAAGACAGTTTTTTTCAGGCGCCCTTCCTCGCCACAAACATTTTCATTCAAACCTTAAACATTTTCAGCTTCAATATTTTTAGTTTGTCTTGCCGGCATGATTTAGTGTTGTGACAATAATAGAAAGAACACAGCTCCATTTCACCCTTTCCTTTCCCACATCACATGACGTACAACACAGCTTCCAGCATCCACACAGGTCTGAATGCATGTTGTTCTCCAGCATCCTCTCCTTAACCCCCTGCACACACATCAGCCACTGAGCTTATACAACAATTCTGCATGCGCTAAACTCAGCTAGCATGTTCCCTATGTTGTTGGACACAGGGCTTTCAAGAGCCTCGATACAACAGGGGCCATTCAGCAGAACTGCGCGCTGCAGCCCGGCCTCTACAGACCGTCATTGTTGGTCGCTTTTTTGTGTCTTTATTTGGTCTTTTCTTAACAGTTCAGCAGCCCTGTCACTGGAGGACTAAATATAAGTCTCCGGAAAGACTCTACTCTCCTCTTAGTTTGGTTGCCAGGGTGTCACTTGATCTCGATAAAGATGTGTTCCTGTTCCGCATGTCTGGCATTTAAAATCCACTCCCCCATCATCAATCACAAACTGCACACTCCGCTTTTAACCCTTCAAATGCATCATAACTCAGATAATATAACTGTGCATGTGTGTTGCTTGCTGCCTGGACATTTACCCTCATACAGGTGATGGGGAAACCTTCCTGCAACACTAACAAAGTGAACCCTGACTCTTAATCACTTCCAATCTGGCAGTTTGCACTCCCTGTTACCTGTTCAGCAAGAAAACACCTTTGGCACTAATTAAACTCAAATTAAATGTCAGCACTTACGCAACCACGTGCATGTACGTTGCGAACTTCCCCAGGAACTCCGTGAGGGTGGCCGGCTCTTCAAGGATAATAATCTGCGTCATCTCCTCCTTGGTGTTCGCTGGCAGATGGATGCCGCGTCTCCTGGAGAAAAGTGAGGGGGGAAATGAAACAGTTCAGGGACAGTTTTGACATTTAAAGGTGTACTTATTTTAAATGTATCCCAAAATCGACAAACTCTTAAAGGGGCCCTATTTTTCTCATTTTCAGGTTCATATTAGTATTTGGTGCCTCTGCTGTGACATGTCTCCATGTTTTAATGTTCAAAAAGCTCTTTATTTTTCTCATGCTGCCTGTGCTGCAGTACTTCTTTTCACCCTCTGTCTGAAACCAGAGCCCAGTCTGCTCCGATTGATTACCTGGTTGTTTAGTTAGCTCTGTTGTGATTGGTCAACCACTTAGAGATGTTCCGCCCCTTAGCTTATCACGTTCAATGTGTCGGAGCGCTAGCCAATAGGAGCGCAAGTGTTACGTAGTGACGTTACTATGTTCAGGTAGTAAACAAAGGAGTCAAATGGAGGTGTTTCAGGCAGTCGCACCATTTACATGCAGTTAGTTTACGCACTACAAGAAAAGGGAAAACCCCAAAAGAGCATAAAAGGGCCCCTTTAAAGATGAACAGTGGGTTGCTGTTGTGGGATGTTTTGAAGCTTTTGTAGTTAAAGCTGCTCAAACAGAGAATCTTGACCCAATGTATCCTGTATTATCCCTTTAGTACTTTAGCATCTTTTAACTCATCAATTTGGCTTTTACGGGCACTTCCAGTTTTAATTTCCTATTGCTTATTGGCTCGAGCATTATATCTCTAAAATGCTAGAATGTCTATAAGCTGGTGCTCTATAGTTACCTTATCCATTATTAATATTTATAAATACTGTATTCAATTAAACGGGTGGAGTAGCGTTTCAAACTTCACAAAGGAACAATTATATTTTCTTAACGACTCACTTGGCAACATCGAGAATGGTCTGCACCCGGATGGCTCCATCGAGGTGCACATGAAGCTCAACCTGTTGAGGAGGAAGATTAATCAAAATGTTTTATTAACCTGTCAATCAAAAGTAGTTCTAAAGATTAGAGGGAAAAAACTGAGCAAACGTTCCTTGATGGTGCGGTTGCAATTCAGTCTTTTAGCTGCCACCCATTGTGAATGCAGCGACATGACTGATCAGCGAGTGGTTCGAGGCAAGGGAAGGGTTAAACTAGTTGAATGTTCTGGCTCTCCTTCAAGCGCCGAGAGCTTTATTCAGACAGATGACGGATATATTTACGCTTCTCCTCTGAAGTCTTATTTTTGTACATCAGTCAGGGTGTGTTCAAACTGAAAACAAAATCTGACAGCAGATATTGAATTCATATTTTGTGGTTTGGAAAGAAGAAAATCAAATGAGTGTGGTTGTGAATAAGAAGCAGCTTGTTTTTCTTCTGCTTCAGCAAGACTTTATTTGGGATAGTGATTTAGTACTGCCAACTTCAAGGCCCTTGTTTTTTCACTAATAACTTTTGACTGAGTGATCCAACATGGATGATCAACTGAATGTTAAAACAAAATTCAACATTAGTTAAAATGTCAGTAAACATGTTGGATCCATAGAGATTAAAAAAGAGCAGTCAATGATAAATAAATGACTACATCTTAAAGTCAAAACAATAACGACCAACTAAAACATGAATAAAATCCTGTTAGAAATACGTCAGTCATCAGCTTTTCAATATTTCTCGTGCTACAACAATCAATAATTATTCATCAATTGAAATGGAATTAATCAGCTCAGCCTTCAAGCCTAGAAAAGATCGAGATAAAATGTTTACACCAAGAAGAGATATGTTAGCAGCTCGAGCCTCTATGTTGCTTACATCTATTTTCTTCCCTTAAAAGCCTGATGTGATGAGACCGCTTGCAGCTGGTTAACCCATAAACAACAGCAGGATACTCTTTCAGTACACACTGCACTTCCTGCAGCACAATGTGGTGATTTATATAAGTAATTGTATACTAATGACATTGTTCATCATGTATAGTTAATGAAAAGCACCGCACCAAATTACAGTTGTAACTCAACCAATAAAACCTTTTGCCTTCGACCAGAATCCGTTTTTATTAAAGTTTTGTATTTGTTAAAAATGTATAGAATCAGAAGCTTATTGCAACCAGAGAATATTACAAAAGAAAGCGGCACGCATATTGTAGTTTAGGTTTCTCAATTGTGAAGGTTTTGACACTTTTTTGTTTCCTTATCTGATCCAGTTGTATATCACTGTAAACCTATACAGATATTTGACCAAAGCAAATAGTTGATTGATTGAAAGAAAATAAAACATAAACTATTTTCATTATTGATTTATCTTCCAGGTCATTTTTTTAAATAACAAATACAAATATGCACAGGTTTTTCCTGCAATTATTGAGGCAATAATCAGGAGATTAAACACTACTTGAAAGTAATTATTGGTTGTTGTTTCTTATCAATTCCATTTATAACATGAGCACACACTGATCATGACTGTGTAGTCATATTGTTACTTTAGTAAGTGTATGAAGCACGGATGGGGGTATAATTTGCACAAAGCAAATGAATATTTAATGAGACTATCTCTGCAAGCAGTCTCCACCGACCTGTGGCCTCTCCTTTAATAATTCATGATCGGTCTCTCTCTCTCTCTCTCTCACTCTCACTCTCACTCTCTCTCTCACACACACACACACACACACACACAGGACACACACACGGACACACACACACACACACACACACACACGGACACACACGGAAACAGAGCCCACTTCACTCTTTTTAGTGAGTTTGTCATTTCCTGTCTCTTATCAGCTGTCAGCTTCTAGTGCACCAGGTACCTGCTCAGTCAGCACTCCAAAGGTTACACTGAACACTGAGTTTACATTTCACACATGAGTGCTTAATGTGCTTATGCAACTAGCTGTAAACTAAAGGGGCATTTCACTTCAAGGCATTGTTATGAAAGCCAGTTCTATACCAGCCAATAAAAATAACTACCATAAAGAATTCAAGCAAAGATTATGCAGTAATAATATTTTTCTGTATGTGTTTGTATTGCAGTGTGAATAAGCTCTCATGAATTAAAAGGAATTCCCACAAGCTTGTATTACGCTAATGCAGAAGACAAGGTGTTAAGAAGCCGGATCCAAATTCACAAAATCAGCCTTATTTATTTGCTCCATGGCAAACATTGTATATATAGACCAAAAATGTTAAAGGTGTGTCGACTTGCACAATGAATAGAAAAACACTTATAAAAGCGTTTTTCATTCATCACAGTGTCTGTGTGTTGCGTGAAAAGCCGGGTAGTCACATGTCAAACTGCAAGCTTCCGTGTTTTATACACAAACAGAAAGCTCTATAAGCTATGGCCCAATGTATTTTTTTTTAAAGCTCAAATTAGTTTTTTTTTTAACGTTTCCAAGCATTTTCTTGTCATTCTTTTGTTCATGAGCACCCAAACAGAGATTACGGGAGTCAAAACGTGCGTAAAACCAGGAAAAATTACGCCGTTATATAACAAATACCTTTACATGTTAACCATTAATGCTGTCATGTTGTTCCATCTGCTGATAACGTACCTTTGGCTTGTTGAATACCACTTCCTGACATTGGGCCATCGTACAGAGCATGCTACCGGAGAGTCTGCTGGAGCAAAGAGAGTTGAAGCCCGCAGCAGCTCGTCTGGCTATTATATGCATGACTCCTGGACACGCCTTCGTTTATCAAACAGCAACAACAAAAAAGCCGCAACGGACAAAACCGGAGTCTGTTGAAGATGAAGCTGCAGGTTCACGGTGTTTTGATCAACACATGTTTGTGCTAGTCTGCAGCAGGTGGACGGATTAATGGCCCTGTATGGCAGCAGCTTTGCAACCATGTGATGAGAGCTTTACAGACGAGCTAATTAATTATGTCAACAAGAAACAAACGTAAAGTGTATGTATGTAAAGTATAGGCTGCAAAAAGTAACTGTCATTAGATTAGATTTAGTTGAATGGTCCAAAAGTGAGCCATTGTTTTTGTTATAGCAGCATAGGCATTGCACATACATTCATATTATAACAAATATGAAAACATACAGTGATTATATACATAGAAAGATATACATCTATTAGAAACGTCAATAAAGGC
This sequence comes from Notothenia coriiceps, assembly GCF_000735185.1. NCBI lineage: Eukaryota > Metazoa > Chordata > Actinopteri > Perciformes > Nototheniidae > Notothenia > Notothenia coriiceps. Next base: position 190,499 of record NW_011348483.1, read on the forward strand.
AGAAAAAGCTGAAATAGACCTACACATAAACATAGTAAATAATATACATTGCATAATGTCATCATGTTACATTATATAATAATTATGATTCATGTATAGAACTCGATGCCAGTTATAACAAAGAAATTATTTACTACACACGTCAATCCAGTTATAATCACATATGCTTAAGCAATAGCTCACGACAGGGCGTGATATATGCTCATTATATCACTGCTGAGGGGCGTGGTTCGGCCCGACGCGAAGAATGCAGTTTGCTTTTGAGCCCAACTGTATACAGTTTTTTTCAGACGCGGAGGGATACTGACTTGTTGTGAAAAGTAACTACAATTCTACCCATGATATACGCTCATTATATCACGACTAAGAACCAATCAGATTGCTTGATTTTACTTTTCAGTTTTATAATGTAGGTTATAAAGACATCTATACATGCACATACTGTACATCAAGTTTTCTTGACTGAGTTTTCACAAGAGTCAAGACTATAGGCCCGATGAAAAAGAACAATATTCTTCGAGTCCATTTGTATGCATTAAGTATTTATTTGTATGGTTTTCACGTTATAATACTTTCACTTGAATACATGTTTAAATATGTTTGTTCTTCTGTTCACCTAATTTGTTCAGCTTTGAATACCTTGTTTCAGCTGTCACTTTTTTATCTAAGTACTTTGAAAGCAATAATAAAGAGTACAATTCCTTGTTAATGTACACACACTTGGCCAAATAAGATTATGCTGAAATTGACAATTCTATGTGTATTTGGATGCTAACATGTTTGTACTTGTAACAACCTACGACATTGGCTCTACCATAAAATTGCTGATATAACAATGTTTAAAGCTTAAATTTTGATCTTCAGTCAACACATTCAAATCTGAAAGACCAGTTTGTGTCAAAAGGGAGGATTTACTCATAATACTTTTTTTACAGTTTTGGTTTCAATAAAGTATTCATGTTTAACTTTACTAATGCATTGCATGGGATTATAGAACAATAAGGGGTATAAAGCCAATATAAAAATAAAAAACCCACAATATTTAACATCCACAATCCACTAAATCTAACAGCTGATGTCAATTTTTCAAGTGTCAATGGTTTAGCTGCTTTGGCTGCATATTTGCATTTTTAACCAGCAGTGTCCTCTTCTGAAACTAACACCATCAGCTTGTTGCCGTGTGGGTGGGTGGGTGTGGGTTTGCTACTTCCACTTCCAAATATCTGCTAATGATACAAGAAAGCTTTGTAGCTTATTATTTTCGGGCTTTGAAACATTGTGAAATGGTTGCCCTAGTTCCTTTATGTAGAGTTTCCTTTGTGAGGTCTCTAGTAGATCTTGTAGTCATAAGAGCTAACAAGTCATATCAGCAAAGATACATTCACAGTTTTTTCATTTAATATTAAATATGGTATCGAATCTACTACTTTACATCAAGGTACAGTTCTAGTTATAAACCCTTTCAAACTGTGCAGAGGTTTCTTTCACATAAAGCAGGCGTGTCAAACTCAATTTCATTGCGGGCCACATTAGCATTATGGTTGCACTCAACGGGCCGGTTGTAACTTTAAGACTATATAAATATACATATATAATATGCATTAAATAATGTATTATATTACATTATTGGCTCTGCATTGGATTATTAAACGTTCTGGTAATAACTTCATACGTCTGAAAGCAGAAGTCTATAGTCAAATAATTGAAAGCAAATATCCAACAACTACACCAATTGTATTGTATATTATATTCTTTGCAAGCTCTTGCGGACCACATAAAATGAGGGCCTTGAGTTTGACACCCCTGACATAAAGCATAATTTGGTTAATTTACCACTTACAGTAGCACCACCTTGTGGTTGTAGCCCTCAGTAAGCATGCAGTGTTTTATCAATGGACATTGTGTTCTTGATTCTGATAAAACTTTTGTATTGGAATAAATAAGATATTTATTATAATTGTTTCCCCTCCTCAGCTGCTTATAATATATTGTGGCACACTGGAATGTACACCAACAAGTGTCACTGACCAAACGGTTTAGCTAATCACTTTTTAACATTATCCTGATAAGAAAGATCCTGCAATAAAAACCCTTGACAGAAATGTTTCTTCTTATCTCAGAGCCTTGGTTTCACTTGTCCTTGCAGTTTTATACAGGGATAAAACACAGACTTTGGCACCATATTTGAAAAAATGCATCACAAGTTGTGAAAGTAGTGCGTGTAAAGTATTACCCACCATTCAGAAATATATAGTATATTTCTAGAATGTTTTAGTTATTGAATACATAAGGAACACGTTAGGGAAAATTATACACAAATAACTGAAACAAATTCAGTCAAAATAATAAAACAATTGAAAAGGCCTCAAGTACTTATAAAGCACCATCTAGTGGCAGCAGAAATAATTAGTTTTGTTTTCGATATGAGTGCCTTACAAATGAACATAATACTGGATTGGTGTATGAAATAAAAAATAAATAATAATTGACTTTATTTATTTTTGTTGTAAATGTATTACAATAAACAATAATAATAATATATACATTTTTTTGTTTTTTACTTATAATAATAATTATAACAAAGTACAACAAAAATATTCTCAAATAGTCTGTCCCGTTCAACAGGGGCAAGAAGAAGCTTAAAAAAAACTTTTCTGGTCCTACCCCCTCTAGCATTTCACGATGTAAGGTTAGTGGTTAATGAGATGTTAATATGGTGCTTTAACAACCACTGTGTATAGCGCACGGTCACGTTTGACCGCTACAAACCAAATCTCTGGCAAAAAATAAATTGCTCCATACTTTCTCACAATAAGGACTCAGACACAGCTTTTTGTGAATCATATGCGGTTAACATTGTAAAATGTCAAAGAAAAAGCACCTTAGTCAGGATATAGTAGGCCTATTTCATACCTGTTTTTCATTTATTCTCTTATTTTTTTATAAATATAATGATTATATAAACGTGTGCCTCGTTTGCCTTTGAGACCCACTGAGATAACACTGAGGGAGTCCTTTAGTTCACTGAGTCTCTCAGTCTGACAGGTAGAGGACTCTCCTCCACTTTGTTGTTGAAAAAACTCCTTATAGCACCTCCGTTAAACTGTAGCTCGCTAGCACCAGAAGCAATCAAACAACGATCTCGGTACGCGGTGAGCTTCTCTCTCGTCTCGTTCCTTCTCTCTCTCTCTCGCGCACACAAATTGGCTCGTTCCACCACACACACACACAGAGCCAGCCTAAATGAAAAACAGAGAACCGCAGACGTAATAGTCACTGCATCATATTATTTTCGAATCAATAATTTTTCAATTTATCGTTTTTTTTGTTTTTAATCTTTTTTTAAAAATGTTTATATCCATCTTTTCCCTGGTCTCTCGCGCCCCTGGCGATGCCTTCTGCTGCCCCCCCCCTCCCCCCCATTTTAGAGATACCCACTGAAGGGTAAACATTAAACATAACTTGTAACGAAAGCCAAACAAACCCTTCAAGAAAAGCTTTTGCCTCAGACTTGCGCTGACCATTCGCTGCCGCTCGCTGTTGCTTTCCAGAAAGGACTCAGTCCGCGTTCCCAGTAGACAGGCTTCAGAGCCCGGTTCCTCTCCGCCCGCGCCGCCGCTGGGCGGACGTCACAGACAACGCTCAACCTATCTTTCCCACTTCCCCGACCGGTGTGTGCCAGTTCAAAACCATTCGTTGTTAATACCGCGTTTTGTTCAACCAACTCGGCCCCGTCTTCCACGTTCCGCGTGGCTCCGTCCTCTCGGTCTGTCCTGTGTCTTGTTTTCAGTTGCTTCGCAGCCGGAAGACTTCCTGGGCTAGACCAGGCAATAAATACATCACCCAGCATAGACCAGCTTAACTACCAGCTAAAACCAGCATAGCCCAGCATGACATCCATGCTGGGCTATGCTGGTTTAGCTGACCAGGCTGGTCTTGAACCAGCAAGACCAGCCTGGTACATCAGCTAAAACCAGCAACCATCTTAAACTGGTATAGCCTATGCTGTTTTTTTCAGCAGGGCAATCATACAGTGTAGAAATACTACCCTATAAGTAAAAGTCCTGCCTTGACTTGAGTAAAATTACAAACGTTTTGGCCTCAAAATAGTAGTCCTCATTATGAGGGCAAGGGCCTATTCATACACCTTATATATTTAAATATTCTACCATAATTATTGATGCATTTATGTGTTGATTCCATGATGAAAGTAGAGTTTATTCACATATACTGGGTAGCATAACCTATAATAATATATGATATTACACTAGTTGATTCATATGTTGTATTAATTATCCAAATGTGCAAAGTAACAAGTCACTAAATCTGTAAAATAAGTGCAGTAAAAAGTACAACGCTTGCCTACAAATTGTAGTGGAGAAGAAGTAAAAAATAGCATAAAGTTAAGATACTCAAGTAAAGTACAATTAATTACATTTTACTTAAAGGTGACCTATCATGCAAAATGCACTTTTGTACGTCTTTTATACATGAATATGTGTCCCCGGTGTTCCAGGGAACTCACCAAGTGTCAGAAAACACAACCCTCTTTATTTTCCTCCATACCCAAATCTCTTAAAAAGGGGCTGCAACGGATCTGATACAGACTGATCCAGATCTGAACACTTCTATGACGTCACAGAAGTGGCGCTACGGCTATTGGGCCAACTCCACCAATCAGGAGGAGACAGCCACCAATCAGGAGGAGACAGCCACGGACATTGCCGTTCGAAAGCGCTGGAGACGCTGTAGCACATATTTCAGGCCACCAGATGGTGCTGTTCTCACTGANGTTATTAGATAATGAGTAAGAGCAACACAGAAAGACAGAAAAAGCAATATGCTCAAAATGACAATGCTAAATCAGGGTTCAATTCATAAGTATTCATCCTCTGGGGATAGCAATTGTTTGACAACCAATAGTTGTTGATATATTTAAATCTGGACTAAAGTTGTGAACCAAAGATCAAAAGACTGAAAATGCCAACCCTAGCTAATGAGAAGTCAATGTTCTGCAGATGACATTGGACAGTGCATATACAGTATTAAGTGGTTGCTAATAGTGTTGGTCCAACATGACAACAGCAGTGCCAAAATACTTTCTGCAGTCTTTAAGCTGCACAAGTTCAAGTAACTGTTGTAACACAAGAAGGGGCTGTAGTCACAAGTCTGTTGCAAATCAGAATCTGGTTAGTTGCCAAATGTGTTTTCACATATGGAATTTTCTTTTGGGTATTGGTTCATAGCATGGACCGAATTGGAGAAACATTTAACTAAGCAATGAAAGCAAGTTATATAAAAATCAAGTAAAATGGAAGATTAAAGTAAAAATATTTTAAATATGTGTATACAAATGTGCTCTGCTCCATTTATGCAGCTGTTTCCTGTGTAGCCCAGCAGCCAAGTGCAGTTAACATCTGCCATTCTGTTTTTCACATTACAGCTCTTGCAAAAACATGTTGTAATATTATCCCACAGTGACCGATTACATCTTTATGTAACAGACTTCCTGAACGTATTGAGGATATCTGATTTTGGTATTGTACTGCTGATGAGAAGTGCTATTTTAGGATGATTGTTTAAGCTATAGCATTAATGCATGGAGCCAAGTAGGTGCTAAAACGGTAGGCTATCTTTCATATACTGCTAACTAATCTAGATTAAGTGTATATGGTGATCTTGGATTTAAGAAACGTTTTTTTTTTGTAAAAGTAGGTTATGTTGTTTAAATGAGAACACTGATACAAATCTCATGTCTGTTAGGTACCAGTTAGCTTAGCTTAGCATGAACGACTACAAAAAGTAGGAAGTAGCTAGCTCGGCCCTGTTACAAATGGCAAAGTCAGCCTAAATTAAGCTAAACTAAGCTAAGCTATCTGGCGGTAGCTTCATATTTACCATATAGACATGAGAGTGCTATCAAATTTCTCATCCATCTCTTGGAAACAAAGCTAAAAAGCACACAACCCAAAATGTCTACTATTCCTTTTAGACAAACACAGCTACTTCCACATGTCTTGAGCTTGTCATAGATGTAGATTGATGCAAATGGATATGTAGCATGATCTTTTGACTATCAGCACATTTCATCATTTTGCATGTTTTTTGAGTTTGACTAGGACTTTTACTGTTTTAGTAATATGTGTGTGTTTTAAATATCCAGGCTGGTCCATGGACATTGTGGAGCTGTGTAAGAAATCACACACATATTACTAAAACAGTAAAAGTCCTAGTCAAACTCAAAAAACANTGTGTGCCTTGGCAGTCTCAGAAATTGTTGTGTTTTTATTTTATTAACCTTTTACACTAAAAACAGGTTAGAATTTTCAAAAGGTCTTGTGATTTTTTTCACCCCTCCAAATTTCTGTGCACTTCCCTGGCCAAGGTAATGTGGTGACTTAAACATTTGAGCTAACATGCTAACCTACACTTTAGCCAAGATTAAAGGGCAAGCCATCCAATAGTGGTCATAGATTTTAGTCTTGACTCTCCGAAAGCGAAACCCGTCCTCTCTGTAGCGACAAAACACACCTTTACAAAATTGCCTTAGGATTCCTGGAAATTGTTGGAGCAATACAACTCAATCATATTTCCATTAGCATGCAGCCTGTGGGAACATGAGGTGGACTTTAAAAGGTTTTTACAACCTCATAACAGTGCAATATACTATCAGTAGAAATTATGCCCACTGGGTTTGATTGCAAGGTAAGCAGCCTGATTATGTATTTACACCGTTTGCAATTTTCTTCCAGTATTTACACTTCAACACATACAAGCACAAAACACTCAGCTCTTGTTGATGCAGCAGTTTTGTTCAGCTCTATTGTTGCTGTTGTTGCTATAGCCTACACGTCATTGTGTTTGACTTATTAGGCTATGACTTAAATATACCAGACATGTCAAAGAATGAAACATATTTAAACTCCCTCATGCGTAAAACTGTCTTTTAGTATTATGTTGATGTGTTAACACGCTCACCTCATAGGCCTTCCTGTGCCCTGGATTGGCTTCACAGTTTAGGGACTCGTCACCTGCCAGATCCATGGCAACCACTCCTTCGTGCTGATATTTCTTACACAGCTCCACAATGTCCATGGACCAGCCTGGATAATTTAAAACACACACATATTACTAAACAGTAAAGTCCTGTCAACTCAAAAACATGCAAATGATGAAATGTGCTGATAGTCAAAAGATCATGCTACATATCCATTTGCATCAATCTACATCTATGACAAGCTCAAGACATGTGGAAGTAGCTGTGTTTGTCTAAAAGGAATAGTAGACATTTTGGGTAGTGTGCTTTTTAGCTTTGTTTCCAAGAGATGGATGAGAAATTTGATAGCACTCTCATGTCTATATGGTAAATATGAAGCTACCGCCAGATAGCTTAGCTTAGTTTAGCTTAATTTAGGCTGACTTTGCCATTTGTAACAGGGCCGAGCTAGCTACTTCCTACTTTTTGTAGTCGTTCATGCTAAGCTAAGCTAACTGGTACCTAACAGACATGAGATTTGTATCAGTGTTCTCATTTAACTCTTGGCAGAAAAGTAATTTAGCATATTCCTTTATTTTCTCCTCTCACATCTTGGCTTTGATTACATGTATGAAACATAACCTACTTTTACAAAAACAAAACGTTTCATACATCCAAGATCACCATATACACTTAATCTAGATTAGTTAGCAGTATATGAAAGATAGCCTACCGTTTTAGCACCTACTTGGCTCCATGCATTAATGCTATAGCTTAAACAATCATNTGTAAAAGGTTAATAAAATAAAAACACAACAATTTTATTGCAAGTGACACTCAGTTTACTTTTATGTCCAACTGCTAAATTCTTTATTCAGGCATATTTTTTGTTTTGCGGTCCATATCTCATTAAAATATCTAATGTTAGTAACTATTAAAGAAAATTGAGGACAATTCTGTTTTAATGTAGTTTGACCATTGTAACTGCTGCGAGGACATACAGTACTGATAAAATAGGGCTTCTAACTAATTACATTAAATTAACTCACTAATTAATTAAATCAGTTCAATACGCATTATTCTTATTCTTATCATTCTTTATGAGTGCAGTAACGGTAAGGTATCTAATTACTTATTTATTTAGTATTCCATAACTTAATAACAGAGATGGTCAAATTAAAGTGGTAGAGACATGGCAGAAATCCTACAATAAAGCGGGACAGTGAAGAGGGCGATCAAGAAAAGAGAGAAAGCGGCCCGTTGAGGGAGTTTACGGTGCAGATGAAAAGACACAGAAAGACAGACGGTGTCAAGAGGAAGTAAAGTCCCCTGGTTTGTCCCCTATACTCTAACTGCCATGAGAAAACTCAAAATCAATATAAGCATATTTAAAAACGGGGACATTTCCGGAGACAGATTGACCTGGGGATTGGCCACCTACGCCATGCAGGCATTTGGTGTGATCCCCATAGCCATATGAGGCGGGACTCGGAGGGCTTTCCTTTGTTTTCAGCTGTCAGATTGTAAACAAAGTCACGTGATTGTGGACAGATGACAGCGCTGACAAGGTGGGTTTCCCGCAGCGAGAAACTACAATACTAAGTTTGGGCTTATCATGTTGATTCGGCCAAAAACTCTCGCTCTCTCCAGAGGGGCAGGTCAGCCAAAAAGGGCAAACGCGCTGTTTGTTGCTCGGGCAACATTAGCCCGTACCTGTGCACGTCCCTGTCCTTGGCTGTAGACGCCATCAACTATCAACTAATGTGCTGATACCATTTCTCAGACTTGTTTTGCACTGGATTTTTTATCAATACCAGCATGACCCTTTCTTTTACCAAAAGAGGGACGCAGTTTTACTTCTCTACCTTTAACTGTCTCAAACCAATGAGGCCTTAAATCTCTTTATCTGTAACCAACACAGAGCTGAAGTAAAACCTAATACTCTTAAAAACAATTTCCTCTTAAGCACCGACTGCTCTCAGGAAAAATCCAATTTAGTTTTCAGCCAGCATTTATTGATTAATTCAGAGAGTACCTCAGTAGTAAATCAATTTGGCCTGTCAGACTATAATCAATGAGGTAGATTAATCAGCGCACGACGGTAAACAACTCTGACCTGAAATGAAATATACGTATGGAAAAAGGATTGGTGATGTCAACACAGAGACAGTTTGTATTATTTCAGCCATTACATGATATAAGGGGAGGAAGTGTCCTATAGACATCTTGGCGGTACTGGTGATTAGCTTTGGTATTCTCCTGTTATTACAAGTTTCGTTATGTGTGTAGTGCGTTGACTTAATAGTGTAGAGGGGGAAAGGTGGACAGTAAAAACGGAATGAATTCTTGACTTATGAGTCCTTTGCCTCTAAGTGACTCTACTTGAGATAGAGAACCAACCAGGATTTATTAATGGGTGTCTTTCAATAGAGTGTGTAGGTATGAAGTTGTGCATTCACAAGGATTTTTTTATACTCTTGCGACCGGTCAAACTTCATTTGCGGCAATTAATTGTTTAAATATGAATAAAATGACAATAATATCAAATGAATGGAGTTGAGAGATTGTAACTGCAGACGTTGCTGATATTCTGTTGATTAGCTCGTTATCAATCAAGAGCAATCAAACAGCAATAATGCCATAAAACCATTTAAGACACGTGATCACACTAAATTAAATATGCAAAATCAGTATTGTTTTAAATTGTTTCTGATTGTTTTAATTGAAATACTTTTTATAACTTTATTGAATTCTGGTTACTTTGTCCGCATGTGTGTTTTTATGAATGTATAGTGACTGGAATGTGTGTGTATGAAGTGCAATTCATGTGTGTTTGTTTGTATGATTCATTAAATAATTTAGTGTTTACTTTTCTTATGTTTAATGAATAAATCATGTTATTTTGTAGGTTCCTTTTTAAGTATTGGGTTATATCTGGTGTGGATAAGTGAGTCATAATTACATAATGTGTTTACTTCCCAACTATATTATACATATTGTGCAATTCTCCAGAAATGTCTTTTCACTATGTGAAGTTTAGTGAAGTTTTGAAATCCTGTCAAGCAGCATTGATTAATGGAAGAGAAAATAAACAAGCTTCAATAATTAACAAGAAGCAGAACTCAACGAGTCCTTCAAAACATGGCAAACAACTCACACACTAATATTGAAAGTTATCTTCATAACTACATGACCTCAAGATATCTGCAGATTAGGCTCGCAACACACAGTGTGTCAAAGGTTAAGAACGCAAAGAAGAAAACATCTTCTTGCACAAACCAGAGGGCTCGTTGTGCAACATCTTTTTTCACAATGAAACAAATGAAGTTAGCACAACAACGTAATGTGATGCTGGAGTACTGCAGATGTGAAACCCAGATGTTTTGTTGCTGACGTATTTCCCGATTGATTTTGTTGACAGGAAGCAGTGCGCTGTGGGATCCACAGAACGGTCCACGCAGGCGAGGTGGGCCCGCCGTCTGTGGTGAAGGAGGTGAGCGAGCAACAATAACACAAGACATTACTGAACTGAACTCCATGTCTAACGAGAACTTAAGTGCCTCTGCAACTAAGCAAAACAATGAAGTCATGCACACAATGGAAATCAGTTAAGCGGCTATTGGAGGCAGGGATCGAAAAGAAACAAGAAGCTGGTCAGTTGAAGATTTAGTGTGTCTGGAAAATGCATTGCACAGGTCACCAAAGGGACACACAAACACAATTCAAATGTGGACGCATGAGATTGGAAGCTGCTGTGTCTTAACCTCCTTAGTGTAAAACTACAGTACAGTATTTCTCACTCCCATAATAAGTAGCCACTTTCTAAGAAAGCCCTTCCTCGTAGTGACAGGTCAGATGTGCCACAGCAGTTGCTTCTAGAAATAGCCTGCAGATTCTGCTGACATTAACAAGAAGGAGGGATTTCTTTCTTTGTGGATCATAACCTGTTGCCTCCTAACATGTCTAGGCTGTAGAAGTGCTGAAAGCTGAACGTGTTGGACACGGTTACAGAACCCTGGAAGACCAAGTTTTGTACAAGAACCTGCTGGCTCAGAACATGCACTTCGAGGTGAGGAAATGTCCAGAATAAATACAGTTTTCATCACATCTGCATTACCAACAATGTTGTTAATAAATGCAAAAATGAGCCTGTTATTGCCCTGTCTATCGTTAACCGTATTAATCAGAAGATGTTTTTTTATCATGTACTTACAACTGTATATACTGGTATGGAAAACAGTGATATACTGACCTCTAGTGGAGCCTCCACTGCTGTCATAGCTGACGGAAAAACAACAGCAGCAAATTAATGGAAATACAAATGATTATTTATTAGAATCTTCCAATAGTCACATGCATGTACACACCAGGGCAACACAGAGAAAATTAGACTCTACTTTAATCCCACTTAGTATTAAGTGGCAGCTATTATATACACAACACCTGGGGAGCATTGAAGGGGTTCGGGGCGGTGCCCAGGAGGTGAACTGATTATCTCAAAGTACAAGCCGAGTCTCCGTTATTGGTCCTTTACGGGACTTGAATCGGCGACCCTCTGCTTTCCAAAGCAAGTCCCTACAGACTGAGCCCCGTTATGTTATCAGTGCTTCCTGTGCTGCTCCCATTGCAGGTGTGTCCTATTTCCAGTAAGCTGACAAGTGCCTGCGAACCAGACTTCACCAAGCACCCTGCCATCAGGTGAGCTGTCTTTATTTTAAATGGCAGTCTGGTAAATATATATTGCATTAAAGCAGTATTTAATTTAATTGGATGTAATGGTTTCCTTTCTTCAGGTTCAGGAAGGACAAAGCTAATTACTCCCTGAATACAGATGACCCTCTGATCTTTAACTCAAGCCTGCACCTCGACTACAGCACCGCGCACACATACATGGGATTCACCGACGAGGAATTCAAACGACTGGTGAGATCAAATGCATGAATAATTACCGCAGGATGAAGGCATTTGAATATGGGTTGAAATGAAAGCATGGGGCGTAGACGTCCTCTGAATGCTAATGCCTTTCTCTGTTGCTAGTTAACACAGAAACGAAAAAAGTGTTCCAAAGCCTCAGATTAATAATTTAATATCAATGTGTTTTGAAGAATTGTGCTTCACATACAGACTCGCTTAGGTTTGCCTACGGATTGACGCTGAAATTACATTTTAGAAAACACTCCAATTTCATTTCCTGCCAAGAATTAGATGAACAGTTTGATACCACTCATATACAGTATGAAGTACAGATGTGAATCTACTGCAAGAGGAGGGTTAGTGAACAGAGGAGGAAACAGCTATCCCACCTCTGTCCAAATGTAATGAAACCTGCCCCTCTTTAGATTAATTAGTATAACATTAGAATCTGGTTTTATTGAAACTGTAAAATGTGGTTTATAGGTGGTTAATATGTCGATTAGCAGGCCTACGTGTCAAGTACCCCTCTAGTTTTGGTTTTATCACATGCAGGGCAGCCTCTAAAAGCAATAGAAATTGTAACTGGAATAAAAGAGGAAGTCTGGTGAAAAGTAGAGTCCACAGAGGATGGAGGACTTTCAACCAGGAGGCCCTTGTTTGTGTCCAATGTACCTTTAAGAAACACATTTGCTATCCTACTTAACTTACATATGTAACTTTAGTTTAGTATGCTAACAAACATACTTATTTTAACCCAAACCCAAATGATCTTTTTCTAAATCTAGCGAAGAAGTTCTGCATAAATTCACAGTCAGTCATCAGACTACCCTGCACGTTAAAAAGAAACAGCAGGAGGTCCTCACAAAGTGTCCATATGCTAACAGTTGAGAGAGAGTGTGTTTGTAATCACTTTGTTCAGCCTATACATCGTCTCTGTCTAGTCCCTTTTCCTTTGAACCTAAGAAAAGCCATTGCATCTTACATAAAAAGGGACTTTCCAAGTTGGAAGTCATGCATTTGGACGTTTGGTTTGGTTCATTACAAAATGAGCCTGTACAAGCTTAGTTTACAAGGTTTAACAGCTATTACATGAATTTTAAGAAGGGAGCAACACACTGCGAGTCATAGCAGATTCGTATTTGCTGTTTGGATGTACTGAATGCCTCTTGTTGGCAGATTTAGTTATCGTTGTACTACAGGTTTAGATTTGGCTGGCTGAGCTAAACGGCTACAGGCACAGAGATGAGAGTGACATCAAAATGTGAACCTATTCGCCTCCTTGTGTGTTGTAGAACATCAGTTCTGCTCAGTCGAGCTTCCTGCCTGAGGAGGAGAAGAAGGATCTCGTCCAGAGACTGCACGAGGCCTACGGGATGATAAAGTGTACCGCCTTTTAAAAATCTGAAGAAGGAGGAAGGAGGAAACGTGACCTAACCCAGGGGCGAATCGCTCTGAACCCTTTATCTCCTGACCCGACACCATGGGATGTCCTCATTTGTAACCTAATATATCAAAAATGCTGTTTATCTTCTGCCTTCACATCACATATTTGTTCATCACCAGCTTGTGTTTTGTCAGTATTCTACCATCCAAGTACTTATGTATACCTTTTTATACTTTAGTTTACATGAGACTTTCCACAGGATGTCATGGTGCTCTGCAAAGTTAAGAATAATACGGGTGCTTTGTGTTTTTAAAGCCGATTTTGTTTATATGAAAACATTTTTCATCTTGTGTTTACAACCTGTCGTTATAAAGAGAATCAGGGAAGCTTTTTAATGCACAACTACTTCAGTTTTTAACATTTTGTCAGCACGTAAGTGAGGGATAAGCTTGGTAATTTGACGTTAAAGGAGGGTAATAGAGGAATGTAATACTTATGGTTTACTGTGAATATCCATTGTTTGGTTAAAGGGAGGAGTGAGGAAATCCTGTCATGTTTGCCCTTCACACCATAAACAGCTCAATACCAAAGGTGAAGTCTTACATTTGAACACTAGGGGGCGCACTACGGTCACCTAGCTGGACAAACCAGTGTCTTAATGTGGTTTAGCATATCATAATTACTCAATTCATTTTGATGTATATGCTTATTTAAAATATAATTTTCATTTCACTTGTTAAAAAAAAGCACTTCCATTTATAAAACACATGTATGACATGTATGGAAAACATATTTGAATATAATAAAAAAGCTTTTAAGATGTTCCTGCATGTCTGTCTGTTTTTTTATTAAAATATATTTTTAGGTCTGTCCTATATAAGTTTCTTCACTATAAAAAATGTCCCTTTGGTACAGAGGTTTTTAAGTTATAACCACGGTTAAGAGAGCCCAAGCCTGACACTAAGAGATATTGGTAATAAAACAGATCTTTATCTTTACAGCTCCTTCAACCTCTGCTCTTCATATACAAAGAGATTAATGGGAGCATTGGGACCATGCTAGTCCGAAATATGTAAACACTTCCTGTCTGCGGCTGCGCTCGTGTACACGAAGGCTGCATACAATAATATTTATGGCTCTGGAACGGATCATTCTAACGCTAGGGTGTGAAATATGCTCACCTAGCTGTACAAACCAGGGTCTTACATTTTGTTTAGTTTTAGTTGGTTGAGCAGCATATGGAGGCGTGTGGCGCAGTGGGTTAGTGCGCTGATCTTCGAATTAGAGGATAGCAAGTTTGAGTCCCACTGCAGTCAGCATGTCGTTGTGTCCCTGAGACACTTCACCCCAAATTGGATCAAAGCGTCTAACAAGTAACACGTAATGTAATGTATGATCCTAATTACTCAGTTATTCTAATGTATATATTTATTTAAAATATCTCTTTTTAAAATGTCACATATACAAAATAACTTTAATGTATGACTCACACTTATGGAAAGCATTTTTGAATATAATAAATAAGTGTTGAGGGGTCTGTATATTATCAGCATAAAAAAGACAGTTACTACAAATATCTTTAAGTAATTCCTCTAGGTTTCTTCACTATGAAATAAAGGCACCGAGTCATTCATACTAAAAAAAGGGAATAAGTTGAAGCCTTTTTTTAAACTTTATTATTTGCCACTTTTGTTTGTTTGTTTGTTCACCATGTAAAGCGGCCTTTGGTCCCTCGAAAGGTGCTGTACAAATGTCATCTATTATTATTATTATTATTATTATGCTATGAGATAAATTTGTATCTCTACATCTCAATCCTCTGTTTCTTTACGTATAAAGGAGATAAATGGGAACACTGGGAGCATGTTAGGTGGAAACGTAACCACTGCCTTCCTGCGGCCATGCTAATGTCCACAAAAGCTGTATTCAATAATATTTATGGCTTTGGAACGACTCAGCAAACTGAACTCATTAATCCCGTTGGACAGCTCTCAGACCTGCAGCGTCCCCCACTGCTTCGAGGGGAAAGCTACTCACGCTTCAAAGCATAAAACACAAAATGTTACAGTAATTCATAAGTATTTTATTACACAAAGAAAATTGCTATCACAAAGTTATCACTGAACATTAAGCAATAAATATGAAGTCTGTACATGACAGTATAATGGCGACTATGTTTCGTTACTCAGAAAAAGAAAGGGACTTGCGGTGTAATTGAACAAGAGGGTCACAAACACACACGCATACATAGAAAGAAAATGACAAACAGATGATTATGATTATCCATGACTCAGTTCCATACCGGGCTGGAACAACGTTTTTTTAATTTTTTTTTTATAAATGGATTCTGTTCAGCAACTCCACAGAGATAAATCCAAAGTTTATGTGCTTTCTCGTCTCCTCCCCCGGGAATATAAATGACCAGCAGAGAATGAAGCAAAAGAGCAGCATCTCAATAGTCAGCTGTTTTTCTGCTCTGCTCCGCGTGTTACAATCGGATCCAATGAAAGGCGAACATTTGGGGCCGCTGGAGCTCCAAACAGGCTGGCAGTGAGCGAAGGTGTCCTCGTGTCCACATAGGACAACCAATATACACTCTTTCTTTTCTTTTCTCTCGCTTCCTTCTTTACTTTTCAATTCCTTGGCTTTGCCGCCCTTTTGGTCTCTGGCTGAGTTTAGGACGGGCCTCCCCCTCCCTGGGCGTCTTGGCTGGTGGAGCCCTCGGCCTCAGGGGCTGGGGAGGCCCCCGGGTCGCCTCCTGGAGGAAACAATATGCAACAAAACATCCGTCAAATATTATAGATAATATCGAGCTCAAGAGTGGTTTCGCATCGTTTGTACAGCCTGTAATAAATCTGCTCCCAAGAGGAAAGAATAATGAGAATTCTGAGGAAGGAACTACAACTTCCTGTAGCTAAGTGTAAAGATTCAAGTTCTAAAAGCTTTATTGTCAAATGCACAGCAGCAGCTACAGTCTAGAGATGGCAATGTAACATCTTAAATCCCAGGCTCCTCCAACAATGCAACATACATAAATATAAAAACAATAAAACAAATCTAAAAAACAATAAAATAGTTATCCTGCAAGACCGTGTGCAAGTAATGCAGATGAAGTCAACTTTATACTAGGGCTGTACCCGAATATTCGAATATTCGTTCGTTGGTCAACTATTCGGGTTTCAATTTCATTATTCGGATATTGTTTTTTTTTTTTTCTAAATGTATGCTATTAATAAAGGCAAATTGCCATATTCTTATACTATATTTAATCTTTTGAATTGTACTGTTAAAATGCGGAAATATATACAATCTCAGCCTGTGCTCCTGACATCGCTTTCACTCACAGTCACGAACGAGAACGGCACGGTTCATCTCGCTTCACACACCTGAACACAAAATGCAGAAGACTTCAGCTGTGTGGGACCATTTTAAATTGGACGACGGTAAGTAAATATGTGCCAAATATGCGACAAGAAACTGGCCTACCACGGTGGCACAACAACTCTGAAAAGTCACCTGGATGCTGTAAGTAGTAGCCTAGCTTAGCTTAGCTGTTTTCAAGTTGCCCTGTTGTAATGTTTGCGAGTACTGAGACAATAAATAAATATAAAATCGTAATAGTATGCTCTTTCTGCTTAACAGCTCGTTGTCAGGTGTCTCGGATTCGGAGCGTGTTATGAAACCTTTTGGAAAAATGTTATTTAAAAAAAATACAAATCTCTCCGCACCGAATATTCGCTACTGATTACTACCGAATATCCTGAGCCCGAAAAATGGTATTCGGGACAGCCCTACTTTATACATGTCAAAGATAAATGATAAGCTAAATGTAGCAGAGAATGTTGTAAGTGTTGTAAGTATTTCCAAATGTGAGGTTTCCCACAAGAGTGACGTAAGATTGGGTAACATGTCAACATGTCTTTGACTGAAAAAGGAAGTAAGCAAGAACAAGGAGGCAACACACACAATGGCCAGAGAGGCAACATCTGCGTCACGTTCAGACAGCTTGACACGCTGCTGAGATTAGAGGAAGAATCTGTCATTGTGCTGCCGCCACGACTCACTTATCTCCGAGGCAACAACAGCCAGGTGTCACTGAGTCTGCCAGCTGAGCAGCGCCACTTGTTTGGGTGCTTTGGAGCTTTGAGACACAGACAAAGCCGTCTAGTTTCTGTTGAAGGACACGTTTGACATGAACTCTGGGTAACTTTTTGACAAACTTCAAAACATGGCAAACAACTCAGCTTATTTTGCTCCAGATGTTTCCTGGAAGATTTTAACATTTGTGAGGACGTTTTATTGGAAAACTCAGCGATGAAAATGTACCAGTAACACAGTGCAGACTTTAGGCAAAGGACAACGACAAAGTCCTTCTTTGTACATATATACGTTTATATTTCCAACGAGTTACGGTAGCCTCTACACACCTTTTCCTTTTCCTCATAATAAATCCAATACATTGTTAGCGAATAATCAGCCAAGTTTTACTCCTTTTTCGTCATTTGGTGCCACTGGTCAGACACTGACACCTTTTAGGTCATTTCTTATAGTTTGTGGTCATAAAGGTTCGAAGTGCAGCTTCTTTGTCATTACGCGATACAGGACTGCACAAGGAAAGGCTGTCGTAGCCTTTTCACACAGATATTTAAATATTTAAATTGAAATGTTATAAAATGATCAGTTTCCCTTTACACCTGATCAATCATCAACTCTTCCTGTCAGACCATGACTTGTCTTACATTTCTTTTACAGCAACTAAAATGGCCATATACTAAATCTAAAAGCTAAATGAAGACCTTAGCCTTAGATAAAAGTGTTTTGTGAACCCAGCACCAGGTCCTTGGTATGCATACACACACACATTACCTCTGCTTTCACACTGTGTGTTCATGTGTGTGTTGACTGACCTGCAGCCTTGAGGTCCATCCCTGCCAGGTCTTTGGTGAGTTCACTAGTGCTGGCCGCTCCTTTTCCCTTCCCTTCAATGTCGGGCACTGCGTTCCTGCGGCCTGTGCGATCACAGTTGATGAAGTCTGAGTACGACGTCTCCACGTCCATCATCTGTCCATGACCAGCGCTCTCATTACACCTGCCAAGAGGGAGGAGGGGGGATGTCAAGTGGCTGCGGAGGTGTAGCACATAAATCACCCCGCTGTCTCCCTTCAATAGTCTGCAGGACCCGTGGGAGGACGTATCACTGTGTCTGGTGAATTTCTACTTCAGCAGAATCAATCACAAAGTGCTTTTTAAAAAGGTTGAGCAGTGCAGAGTGAGAACAAGGCAGAACATGAGCAATTGAGCAGCAGGGGGAATACAAAAAAGGTGTTAACAACTCCTATGTCTGCACAGATTAATAGCACTCCGCCAATAGAATGTCCTAATTACATCAGGAAAAACAAAAAAGCTGCATCGAATCTCCAACTCAGGCTCTCACTTGCCTAGTCATACCTCTCAACCAGAGTCCATTTGTCTGTCTGAAAGGTACTTACACAGCAAAGGGTTTAGAAAAGAGAGAGAGCACTGATCAATATGGAGAGAAAGAGCTTGAAGCCATTCAAAGCACCAGCAGAGGTGTGGCCAGAAAAGTGCCCCAGCTAAAAAGTCAGTAGAGCTCCGAATCCGCCATTCATTCCTCTTCTGTTTCCTGTTCTCAGTCCATATTTAACTGGGTCACGGATCCTGCCAACCACTACAACCCTATACAGCTGGAAACTCCTCAGAGAGAACAGGACAAAAAATAACACTGCCCCAGAAAAAAGAAAAGGAGTAGTTTGATGTAGTATGAAGTTGTCCTCTAATAAATATAAACAAATTGTCACAGCTGTTCTTCTCCTGCAGCTTTAGTCTGAACATCCCCCGTGGGCCCGCACACATTGTAGAGATCCCACGGCTCTGCATGGGCAGCATAACTGACTACATTACAGCGAGCCTGTAAAAAAGCATGTAACACGACAGCTGATCTCTCAGAAACACGANGTGTTTGTGGTCTACGAAGTAGGGATGCACCGAATATTCGGCCACCAAAAATTATCGGTCGAAAATGGTTAAAAAGGCCCTTTCGACTTTCGGCCGAAATATCAGCGAATGTCAGAGAAGTGGTGAAAGTCTTTGCAGTTACACCCCCTCGAGAAATGTCAGCTGAACACGTTTTACAAATCGCAATCTGCGCCTCTTTCTCTGATATTTTGAAATATCTCCAAGCGGCAGACATGTTGGCTGTGAGCCAGCCGCGAGCATGGTCGCGCAGCGTGCTTGTCGCCGCGTTTTGATTACGTCATCACAACAACACGTTAGGTTACCAAATTTATAGGTGCATTTGTTGTTGTTGAAGGCCTGGCTGTTACAGTCTTTATTTACACTATTTTGTTGTGGGCCAACTGGCCTAGATGTTTATGCAGTTTTAAAGCACCTTGGCTTTGTTCTGAATGCACTTTGTTGTAGTTATCCTACAGAGAAAAGAAAATGCACTTGACTTGGAATTAATGTACTGTATGCATTCAAAAGTGCTGAATAAATGTTTTATGGACCCATAATAGTGATTATTAGTTAAGTTAAGTTAAGTTAAGTTAAGTTAAGTTAAGTTAAGTTAAGTTAAGTTTAAGTTAAGTTAAGTTTTGCCATAATCATTTCTTTTTCCATAATCAGGTAGCTGAACAACATTGGTAAAAAATGTATACATTTTCTATTAGGCCTTTCGGTTTTCGGCCAACTGTTTCCTATTTTCGGTATCGGTTTCGGCCAAGAATTTCCCATTCGGTGCACCCCTACTACGAAGTAAATACAGAGATGACTTTAGTGTCAAATTTCACAAGAAACCAACAAACTTATCCTATTGTTGTTTTAATGACACACACCCAATGTTTAGTTAACCAACATGTTAACTGACTGTTGCTAAAAAAGAGTTTAATTTGGCTAAAGCTTATTTACTTTCTTGCAGTGCTAGATGATAAGACGGACATCACATCACTTGCATGTCTGCTTGTATGAAGATATCGGCAGACATAGCGTAGCATAAAGACCTGAAAGAAAGGGTAACAGCTAGCCTAGCTCTGTCCAAAAGCAGCACTGTTACCCTTTCTTTCAGGTCTTTATGCTACGCTATGTCTGCCGATATCTTCATACAAGCAGACATGCAAGTNTATATATAGATAGATATATATATAGTGGGATGATATATATAATCCGGGACAGTTTGCTAATTGTAAAATTAGTCTAATTAGTGTCGGAATTTTTAATTAACTAGCTACTATACTGGTACAGACTGTCAAATAAATATATATATATATATATGTACACACACATCTCTTCCTTTTATGATTAATTCACCTATTCATCCATTTCCTATTTAATTTCACTTCTTTCATTATTATTACCGTTATTTTTCTAATCACCAACTATTGTAATGTTGCTGATATACATTTATGGTTGTTTAAATCAGTTTTACAATCGCAAATGCCTCAAATATTTACTGGTTTTCTTTATCTTATATCATTGTAATTCAAAGCGACATTAGAAATTGATTTCATACAAACAGCTTCAACTAACAGTTATTTTCATTTTTGATTAATCTACAGATTTGTTTTCTAGAAAGACATACCCATCATAGTTTCCTAGAGCACCAAATAATATCATTGAATTTATTTTTTGTTTTGTCCTACTAACAGACCAAAGCCCAACACCATTTTGTGTGTGAAGCAAATCAAACTAAAACAATTTGTTATCAAAATTGTCCGCTCATTAAAATGATGATGCACTGTGTCAAACTTGTGACATTTTAAAGTAAACTAAAAGGAATAACAAGACAAGAACAGACTTTCAGAGCACCATGTCTGAAAAGTGAGACGTTTTTTTTCAGCTCTCTGTACTTTTCCAGACACTCAGCAGAGCACCCACATCTAAATATTTTCCACTTGGACGCAGCACCTTTCACAGAGTTATGTCCACATGCTGATAATGTCCCTGAGAGCCTGGAGCTTACACAGACATAAATGAATGTGGCTGGAAAAGTAAACAAGATAGTAACTTTTCAGAAATGTTTTTCTCAAGAGGCATGAATCACTTTAACTCAGAAGTACTCAGATCTTCTACTTACTTAAAAGTAGAAAAACTAAAGTTTAGAAATATTGTATCGCAATTAAAAACACTGCATTCAAATCGAGTATAAGCATCCAAGTCAACCGTACAAAAAGCAAAATAATTGCTTGTGTCAAATGGACAATTTTAGAAAAATGTATATTACATTCTTGGATTTTTTTATGCATTAATGTATAAACAGCTTTGGGTAAAAAGCTCATCTTAATGACTTTATATACTGCTATTTTAAAGGGGCCCTACTATGCTAATGTTCAGGTTTCATATGTGTATCTTGTGTCTGTACTGTGACATGTCCATGCTTTAGTGTTCTGCTAAAGCACCTCTTTTCACCCTCTGTCTGAAACCAGAGCCAAGTCTGCTCTGATTGGTTAGCTGGCCGGCTCTGTTGTGATTGGTCAACCACTTATGGCGCATTTCCACTACAACGCGTGCCCGTTTTTGGTTGCGTTTCCACTAGGCGTAGTTCCGGCTAGCGGGTCGTTTTTCACAGTTTTCTGGCTCTCGAGGTTCTTTCCGGGCCAACAACCGGGTGAGTATGCTAAACTAGTGAGAGAATCGCTGGCAACTACAACAAAATGAACATATTTGACCGTGATTTAATTGTAATAAACGTTTCAAAATGATGCCGAAGTAACAACATACTGATACCGGTTAGTAAAAACCATGAATGAATGCTTTGACAGGCGAAAAACCTTTTAAAATGCTTGTTTTCTAAATAGATTGGCTAAGCTAACGTTGTATATGCTCCGACCGTCCACACTCACAACAACGGCCTATACAGACATAAATAAACCAGCGACTGTATTCGCCATGACACAGACAGTCTGTGGTTTGTACTTGTTTAACTTCTGTCTAGTTCCTGAACAGATATGAGGAGCAGTGAGCTCTGAGGGCTAACAGCTAACGGCTGATGTTGCTTTTGTGTTTCGCATTGAAGATGACGTCACGGCTCCGCCTACACTGCGTTACTATAGTTACCACCCCAGTTCCTAAACGGTGATGGAAACGCAGCATAAAGTGAGCCTGGCCTACCAAGGCCTAACTACACCGTACTAAGGCTCTGCAGTGGAAATGCGCGATTAGAGATGTCCCGCCCCTTAACCTATCACGTACAATGTGTTGGAGCGCTAGCCAATAGAAGAGCAAGTGTTACATATCGATGTCACTATGTTAAGAAAGTTTATGTTTTGTATTTTAATCTAGTAAATTAAGTTATTAGGTAATAAAATAAAATAAAAAGAGAAGAAGTAAAAGCTAAAAATAGATCAACTCCAACTATTTTTTACAGTATTTGCTAACTATAGTTTTTATAATCGGTAATGAAATCAGTTTCTCCCGACACATTTCTGTTTTCCTTGTGAAGAGTCTTGAGGATGTTTGGTCTAAACGAGCAGTTGCGTCAACATTTAGATGAGATAGAGATGTGAGATTTATTTTTAAGGTGTGGTTGGAGGGTGTTGTTATCTCGGTCCTTTTCCAGCGCCCCTTCGCAGCACCTGCTCCTGACTCAGCTGTGAGTCATGGCTGGTTGATGAGACTCAGTCACACCAGGCGGGGATTCCCTCTCGCCTCATGTTTCTACACTCTGTTCACAGTCTGGTGTGTCCGTCCTCTCGCCTGTAAAAGCCTTCATCGATCACGGTTTATTTACAGTTTTCGGGGCCTCGGGACACAGTGTTGGTAATGTAACCGTCACTTAACTCCAAACATGGAAATGGAATCCTCGTATGTGTGACCTTGTTACTCTTACTGTGGTGTGTGTGAAGGGATATTATGATGCTTAAGGACTGATATTGATTGACCCAGCTGTTGCTAAGTGAGCTGTGCTAACAAAAGGGAACATCAAGTCCGTCTCTTTAGGGCTTTCTACGCTCTCCTGCCATCTGTTTAAAAAATGAGAGGACATTTTGGTTTACTAGTTTGTGCTCGGTCAGAGAAGGAAGTCACTGCTTTTAATGAAAATATATTTAGAAAAGGAAAACATGTTACATAAGTGTTTGTTTGTGAGCTTTACTTTTCTGGTTCAGTGATGAGTGTGATTTGTGTTAACTGAAAGTCATGACTGACTTCCTGTGCAGAGGCAGGTCAAAAATGTGATGTGGTCATCTGGGTGGAAACACTTAGTCATTTGAGATTTTCTCAAAGCAATAGTTTGAAGTATCTGGAGATCTGCTATTTGCTTTCTTGCATCTCTTCATGGCTGTTTTGCCTGTTTTTGTATTTATTTGCATCTCTCTGTGGCCTTTTTGTGTCCTACGCCTCTGGCTGCTTTGTGTCTTTGTGTACAATTTGCGCTTTTGTGTCTGTTGAGCATCTCTTTGTTGTTGTCTTTTGTGGTCATTTGATCGACTTTCCAGCAACAGATTGTGGACAGCTGCTTCGTACAAAAGGCTCCCTTCACCTAGTGGGCTTCAGTAATCTTGCTCCTCTGCTAAGTGCTACACATTATATTACTAATGTAACAATGCAAATGCATTACATCCACGCCTTCTTAGTGCATGTTCATATGGAGAACATATTAACAAATGCATTTATTATTCTTGTGCAAAGTGCTTAACTAAACAGCCTACCTCCGCCATTTCAGCCTCATTTCCCAGCAGCTTATATCCACTGATAGTCCCTATAAACCTGAAAAAACTACTCTAATGTAACATGTTTTTTCAACCAAATTATGTTTGTTTACATGCTAGGAAAGGGGTGCCCAATACGTCAATCGCGTAAATCAAAGGTAGTGTGGGTACTGTAGATTGAATGGTATGGAAAAAAAATAAAGAAATAAGAAAACATTATTTTTTTTCAAACATTTTTTTAAAGTTACCCAATCATCCATCGGCATTTGCCAGTTGATTGACGTACAGGTAAGCCAGTCTGAGTTGTATTGTGCCATACAGGTTCATGCAGTTATGAGGGGGCCTCACCTCCTCATCTGAAGTGCACATACGGCGCACTATTAAGCGCTTATGCGGCGCAATTAGTGTAAGCTCACCACAGTTTACATTTAGTAAGTAGGACATTTAGTCCACTAGCACCCCCCCCACTCGCTCGCGGCACAGATTGGGCAGGGGCGGCCCTGTAGGTAGATCATTTGGGCTTGGTCATTTTAAAAGTATCTCCCAAGCTGAAAAAGTGTGGGCACCCCTGTGCTAGAGTAACTAAGGGAGTGAGCTTCTACATGTACTATGATGTACACTGTAGCTGCTCCTGTCTGTTCCTGTTACTCACACACATCCACTTATGTCAGATTGTTCTGACATATTATCAATTATTCCTTTTTGAAGAGGCAGAGGAGTGACAGCTCGATGCAGAGAAACGCCCAAAACACCCCGAACACAGCATAATAAAAATAATAGAGAAAATCCAGGCAGAGGGCTGCAGGATCTCACCATCAATTGTGGTGTGTCATAAGTGATGATTCAGAGGGAGGATATTTTTGAGTGAATACATGTTGTGTTTTTAAAGGGAAACTTCTTTCTTATTTGTGGCTTTTTTTAAAACAATACTATTTTCAGAAGGCAGAAGACAATCCAATCCGATATCTCAATATCTGCAGTAAGTGCAAAATTAACAGAACAGCTGTTAAAGGGTCTCTATTATGCTTTTTCGGTATGGGCCCTTCGGTTCGGTACACGTGTGTACCGAAGTGTACCGAACGAATATAACGTAAAACTTAAAAAATTGAGAACGTGAACAACTTCTTGGAAGTAATCTCAGTTGCTGCGTCGCAGCATTCAGAGTAATTTGCTTACATTGGGTTCAACGCGTCATAGAGCGACCAAGTCATTTCATTGGACGAGAGGCATACTATGAGAGCTGGTCACAGGGATGCGTTCAAATGTAGTCAGTAATTTGAGGAACTGTCGAAATGGCGAACGCGAAATGGCGAAGTTGAGCTCGAAAATCCTCCAGCATCATTGAAGTCTCCGGTTTGGGAACATTTTGGTTTCGCAGTTACGTACAAGGATGACGGACAAAGACAGGTGGACCGAACCAAAGCTGTTTGTCGGCATTGTTAAACTAAAATTGGTTATGCGGCTGGCAATACTTCAAACTTGCACACTCATTTGAAAAGGCATCACCCGAACGTGAATATCACCGGTACCAAAAGAAAAAAGACTGAAGTGCAAACCCAACTCCCGCTAGCATTTAAGCCTCCACCACTCGCAACAAGTTCAGACCGAGCCAAAGCTATTACAAACGCCAAATATCCTTATGTTGCCATGTTAGCAAAGCGCTACCTGGCTGTATCTGCTACCTCTGTCCCTAGAGAGGGTGTTCTCCACAGCAGGAGACATTGTTAGTGCCAGCAGATCTGCCCTTTCGGCAAGCAATGTGGACAAGTTAATTTTTCTTTAAAAAAACATGAAAATACAATGACAAGCAAGTCCTAATGTCAAGCTGGCTGCTTAGGTACTAGTACAGTGCAGTTCAAATACAGATTATTTCAGTTCATCGAAATGCTGCACCTTAATGTTTATTTTATTATATTTTGTATTTATTTGAGTGAATACATTATTCACAGTTTAATAATAATAAAAAAAATATATATATATATTTTATGTTTTGTGATAATTTTTTCTGCTGTACCGTTAGTACCGAACCGAACCGTGACCTAAAAACCAAGGTACGTACCGAACTGAAATGTTTGTGAACCGTTACACCCCTACACAGTAGAGACACAAAATACTGATATGAACCTGAAAATGTGCATTAAAGGGTGTAGCATTGTTTTAGCTTTATTCCACTATAACCGTTAAGGGTTTCTAACACTATTAAATCAGCCCTCTTACTGGTGAGTTAGTGTTTAAGCACAGCGGCTCACCTGCCACATTGATCCTGCTAACCTGGAGAAAAGTCATCAGACCTTTTGTACCGGCACGCTTAACCTCACAGGTTGCCTTCACAGTTTTAATAGATTTTTCTGACCCAGAGGCTTTAGTACCTCGTTGCATCTCTGACCTTCTAATCCACAGCGAGCAAATATTAGCCTGAAGTTTGTCAGGCAGGGAGCAGAGAGTCGATCCACACGCGTAGTGAAAGCTTGAACAAAGCGGATATCTAAAGCCATTAACACTGTGGGTCTTTCATTTTCATAAAACAGCTTTGTGCTGGATTGATTTCCATCTGCACATTATGGCAACAATTAGTAGCGGATTGAGAGAAAATGATACGACCATTTCAGTTGTAATTGTTTAAGCAATCCTTTCAGAAAAATTACCCGTTTCTGCTTCTCATATGAGAATATTTTCTGATTTAATGTATTCTATGACAGTTGGCTGAATATCTGTGGGGTTGTGGACGTAAAAGAAAAACAAGAAATTCGAGATGTCCCTCTGGGAATGGGATATTTCTGCAGATATTCTGTGGATAAATCGACTAATTGAGAAAAGAATTTGTAGGCAATTGGTAGTTGCATCCGTTATCATCATGATCAATTGTTCTGATATTATATTTCAGCCTTCATACTGCTTTTGTAAAGTGTAGTAATATAAGAAGTAGAAGGCAGTAGACATTATTCATTTACAAAAAAAATGGTTTGTCCTTCATTATCAGGATATCTTTATTAGTCCCACAGAGGGGAAATTTATATATTTGAAAATACTTTGTTACATTGTTCAATATATTACATTTACTGTGTCCATAAATTACATTTTTTATAACCAATTTTATAACTTTATAAAACAATTAGTCGATCATCAACAGAGAATATCCAATGCAACTTATCAGGAGAAACAGTTTCAACCTTTTTTCATGCAAAAACTCTGGTTTTATATGTTGGTAATTTAATTTGTCTCCACCGCAGGCTTAGGGAAAATCACTCCTCTCTGACATTTTACAAACTAAAAAACAAATTGAATAAACAAAATAATCTATAATTAACATCAGAGAGTGTGTGTTGTTTATGAAATGGTGGAAGCCATTTATATGCATTTCTTTCTGCCTCACTGATCTCCCAAGCAATGCAGGGAATTGATCTCCAGAGTGCTCCGACGTGTGGAGAGGGGAACACAACTCAACGATTGATTTTTCATTTGTCTGTAGCTTTTTCTGAAGAAGCAGCCTTCACCCCGGCCTTTTGTTTTATTCATCAGTTCACTAAAGACTTTTCCACGCGGCGGCTGATGCTAATAGCCTCGGTCAGGCTTCTTATCTCCTGTTCGTTGACTGATTCATAATGCCTTCAGGCGCAGGAGCTCAGTGCACTCGTTTAGGTTGCCAATTATGCGAGAGTGGCAGCGATCACTCTCCGTAACTCTGCTCAGGGAGGTGATAGAAAATTGCATGGAGCATCCAGCATTATCCGTGATGACTCAGCATGTCTGACAGAGGAGATGGAGACTTCTGCTGCGACCTAAACAGTAAGATTGAAACTCTAAAGTAAGCTTTTGTTTTGTGGGAGAGATGTGTGTGTTCCCCAGGAAAAGATTGAAACTCTAAAGTAAGCTTCTGTTTTGTGGGAGAGATGTGTGTGTTCCCCAGGAAAAGATTGAAACTCTAAAGTAAGCTTTTGTTTTGTGGGAGAGATGTGTGTGTTCCCCAGCAGAGAAAGCTTGCTGCAATATTCACTTCTGCAGGGGAAATAAGGACGTCACACACAAGCTTCCCATAAGAAAAGGAAGGAAATAAGGTGTATACACCAGAGTTCAATGGACAGGGCTTTTTATTTATTTATGAGAGGAGGACCGGAGAGAGGAACAACAATGCTAACCCCGATGAGGAAATACAGCTCCCTTGTGTTTTGAAGTGGGCTTGTTGTCAACAGGGCAGCTGCTGACATCATGTGAATAGGCAGAGCCCACACCACATTTGTCAGGGCCGAGAGGCAGCGAGCAGGAGGGCAAAGATCCAGCGACGTGGTGCTCCACGCTGGGTAACACTTAGCACTGGAGGGTGGGTGGATTCGGATGAGTCGTCTGAAGCAGTTCGGGTCTGCACGCAGGGACTCGAGAGCAGATCATTACTTTGGTAAGATAAGACCGTTTGTTGGGATCTTGATTCATGTTTTGATGCATTGCTTGACCACAAGAATTGTTGAGTATTGGTTTCTTATTCAGATGAAGACGTCCTTCATTCAGAAGTAGGAGTGTTATGGGATTGTATTGGAACCTAAATGGTAGGGCTGCTCAATTAATCGTATTTTAATCGCAATTACGATTTTGGCTTGCAACGATTATGAAAACAACATAATCGAAATAAAAAGATTATTTATTTTTTGGTTTTTCAGTTGAATTTTACTTAAAGTTCAGGGTAATCAACCGTTAAAAACATACTGTTCATTTTTTTTTCAATAAATGGATGTTTTCAAAGTAAATGGATAATCGTTTTTAATAATCGAGATTATGATTTTTGCCATAATCGAGCAGCCCTACTAAATGGTTAATTTGATGAGTAGAGTGTCAGGAAATGAATCGGCAACAATTTTAACAGTCAGTTAATTGCGTTAAGTCATATTGTTCTTCTACAGCTTCTCAGATGTATTGATTTGATGCTTTTCTCTGTGTTGTACCATTTTAAACTAAATATATTAGCATTTTGGACAAAACAAGATATTTGCAGACATCACCTGGGCCTTTGGAAATATGTTATAGACATTGTTTTACAACTATTAATAGGCGATGACTATCCAGAGTATGTTCCTGATTTATTGATAAAATCGATGTTTTAAGTAACATCTTCAAATGTCTAGTTTTTCCAACAAACAATCTGAACCATTAATATATTCACATTTTGGTTTAAAAAAGATGTTTGAAGACATCACTATGGTCTCTGGTAATCTGTACTCAAACAGCTATAGGCGATTGATGTGCAAAATATATTTTTCGATTTGGGAAAAATGCATGTCTGAAGTTTAAAGTGCCATCTTCAAATGTCTGGACGAACAGTAAAAAATCCAATAAATACGTTTATCATGTATATTTATAGTATACTTTAATATTGTCTGCTTATCTGTATTATTGTGTTGCATTGTTGAAGAAGCCTGTGACCTAAGATTTTCAACGACATAATTACTCAAACAATACCATTAAATCCTCACATTTTAAAGATCATTTAAGGTATTCTTGCTGCAAAATAACTAAAATGATTATTTATTTACCATTTGGATACACTTTATAAACCAAATGATAAATCAAGGAAAAGGATACCGATTCATCAAAAATGATACTTAGTTTTTACCTTTTATTATTTTAATTTACTTTATTACATTATCTTAACATTAGTTCATTACTTATGTAGGGTTAAATATGGCCATAGGAAAAGTTAAGATGCTTCACATCACTCCGGTTCTGAGATCATTACACTGGCTTCCAGTCGACCAAAGAATTTATTTTAAAATACTACTGCTAGTTTTTAAATCACTAAATGGCTTAGGACCGAGGTATAGACGACCTCCTCCATCACTGTGAAGCATCAAGATGTCTCAGGTCCTCTGGGTCGGGTCTGCTCTCTGTTCCGAGAATAACCACTAAACATGGAAAAGCAGCTTTTAGTTATTATGCCCCGACAATTTGGAACAAACTGCCCAAATCGTGCACGTCCGCCGAAACACTTTTATTAATTAAAAACTTACCTATTTGCCGCTGCTTTTAATTGAGCTGCCCATACTCACACTGCAGTATGCCTTCTAGTCATTTATTCTGTACCTGCTGTGTTTATTTAATTTATTTCATTATCTTTGCTTTTTATGCCTGTTTTTTTAAATGCCTTTTTAATAATGTATTTATGCTGTATTTGTTCTTAAATGTCTTTTGCTTTTAATCTGTAAAGCACTTTGAATCGCCACGTGCTGAAAAGTGTTATATAAATAAAATTGCCTTGCCTTCAAGAATCACGGAAGCTCTTTTCCTTTTCAGTAAATGCAGCAGAGTTAGTTGGCGCTTGTGTGTAGATGCCTCTAATAGACGTGGAAATCAGCAGAGAAGCAGTGTGGGTTATGGCAGATAATGTGAGTTTATTACACACCTATCGTGCTGTCAAGGCTCCACCGGGATGGCAGTGATCCGGCCTCTCTAATGGGCCCAGTGTAAGTGTGTGTGTGCTGACTCATATTCCCCCGGAGAGCTCTAAGGCCTTTGTTCCCAATATCTACATGCTGAAACCTCTCCCGTTACATGTCACCTCGCCCAGTGTGACACGTTCATGTTTAAACACGTCATGAAGGAAATCTCAGTGTGCAGCTGTTGTGCTTTGTGTCTCCATAATGCAGCTCCTTTCTCTCAGTATAGAAAATCTTTCAAATCAGTTCCTGAATGAACCTTTGCTTAGAGGATATTCCCACATTGGAAATTATCCACACTTTAAAGAGGAAATATTATATTCTGCCCATCTTCAGGTTCATATCTTTTATTTTGTCCCTCTACTGTGATGTTTACTGGTTTAATGTTCAAAATGTTGAATGCTGCAGCACCTCTTTTCACCCTCTGTCTGAAACCAGAGCCCAGTCTGCTCTGATTCGTTAGCTGGCCTGCTCTGATGTGATTGGTCAACCGCTTAGAGATGTCCCGCCCCTTAGCCTGTCACGTGCAATGTGTTTGAGCGCTAGCCAATAGATGAGAGAGAGTTGCATAATGATGTCATTTTCTTACGGAAGTCAACAAAGGAGTCCAATGGAGGCGTTTCAAGCAGGGGGGGACTTTGGGATTTTAGTCTTTGCAGACCATTAACATGCACATAAAAGAATAGTGCCTCATTAAGAGGTGGAAGTGCAAAGCGAGTTCAGCTCATGACCCAAGCTGCATACATTTCCCTTTGAGGATTGAGTTGGTATTGTCTTGGGTGAAAATTCACACCTGTGACATTTGTCTGGTGGTAGAGTTACGAGATGCAGCTGTGTTGAGTTTCCCTCTGTACCCACACCCTGGCCTTTTCCACATAAAGGAACCCTTTTTATTTAACTAGGGCACGCACGCAGAGAGCCGTGTAAGTCATCATTTCTGTGATGTGTTGTGAATGATGCAAGGCTTGAGTCATAGGTCAATTATATTTCACGCCTTTAAGAAGACATATACTGTACGTGTACACTCAGTCATCCATAAAGAAACACGTCGGGTTGAAGCAGCAACACATCTTGTTCATTGTTTGAAACATTTCTCAGACTGCATTAGCTAGCTTTAGTGTCTACAATGTGACCTTTTATTGCTGTTTTAATGTGTTATAGTTTTTGGACAAAACAACTACTTTCCCATTGGACTCTGGAACATTTCTAGACTTTTTTTCCCTGTTTCCTGACATTTACTGTCAAGACCAAGCACATCAATGTAATATGTTTATAAAAAGAATAGTTCCTTTGCCTGTGGCAACCCTAGATGGAGTGCTTGTTTTTTCTTTTATTCGCCTCATTGAACAAGAGATGCGTTCAGTCACGTAGAAGGTCATCAGTGTGTTTTACAGATTGTGTGCCTCCCAGTCACTTTACATGTTCATCTGCATAATACAAATCACAGCAGGTGAACAACAACAACAGAAACCTGCTTCAGTCAGTCAGTCAGTCAGTCAGTAAGCGCTACAAAAACCTCACTGTGCGCTGTGTGGATAAAGTGATTTTAAAACGCCATAAATCTGCTTCCACCACAGCTGAGCCCGGAGACACGAGAGCGTGAACACGTGAGCTGAGACAGAACATCCTCATCGTCCTTCCTCCATGGAAACGTATTAATGATCCTCATGTGCAGGCAAGCTAACTAATTGAACAAAGAAATAGCAATTAGAGGTAGATCCCATAAGCCACATAACAACTGGGCTGATGGAGTAGAAGGCAAACACAGATGCGTTTCTGCACTTGATACACAGTCAGTGCTGGTTGTTAGTTTGAATAGTGTTTCAGTTTATGCAGAACATGTTGCTAGTAGTGCTGGCTGGTTGTTTTGATATCAAAGCTTTGATTTGAAAATGCATTTAAAGTTGCTGGAAACAGATGAAGACTGACAAATTCAAATGCAGTCACCATACTCATAGTTCAAGACTAAACATTAAGCTTAGGACAACATGTTCAGCACAGGCTTTTATCCAAAAACGATGGTTCATTTATTTTATTTTGTAAGTTTAAAGCCTGCTATGAGATGGAAACAACATATTTCTAAAATAATTGCAGCGTGGGATGAGGGGATAGTTGCTAGCTGGCTAACTTAGCGCTAACACTGGAAACAGCTAGGCTAGCTCTGTCAAAAGGTAACAAATCAGCTTACACTTCTGAAGCGCACTCCTTAACAAGTTACGGGTGGTTTGTTTTATCTGTACAAACACTGAAGTGTAAAAATGACACATTGTGCGCTCGAGTATTTCTTGGCTTTCACCATTTTGCTGCTTTTGGATAGAGCTAGGCTAGCTGTTACCCTTTCTTTCAGGTCTTTATGTTACGCTATGTCTGCCGATATCTTCATACAAAGCACAGACATGTGAGTGATGTGATGTCCGTCTTATCATCTAGCACTGCAAGAAAGTAAATAAGCTTTAGCCAAATTAAACTCTTTTTTAGCAACAGTCAGTTAACATGTTGGTTAACTAAACATTGTGTGTGTGTCATTAAAACAACAATTCAACTGGCCCACTATTTTACCACTATTGGAAATCTTAATACATTTGCTCAAATTAAGCATGCTCATACTGACAGAACATATTGCCGTAAATTGCCATGATTCTTGTACCCCCCCCACCAATGTTTTTCAGCTACCTGATTATGGAAAAATACATGATTATGGCAAAACTTAACTTAAATAATAATCACAATTATGGGTCCATAAAACATTTATTCAGCACTTTTGAATGCATACAGTACATTCATTCCAAGTCAAGTGCATTTTATTTTCTCTGTAGGATAACTACAACAAAGTGCATTCAGAACAAAGCCAAGGTGCTTTAAAACTGCA
>NW_011348483.1:223772-235220 GCF_000735185.1 Notothenia coriiceps
ATTATGCCAAGCATTGGGTATACTTTTTTTTAAAACCCAATATATATAAATTGTTTTGAATTGTAATTGATGACAAGGGGGCAAACACTGTTGAAATATTAAAAGTAATATTAAAGAGTCAATTTAAATTGTTATTTCCGATATGGAGAATTGGTTTATGTTATCATTTTTGGGACATTGGAGAAAAAAAAGGCCTATTCAAAACATGTGGCTTTGCCCGAAATTCTGATATTGATAGGGATGAAAAATGTTAACTTAAATATTATTATTACCTATACCTATATACTATACTATACTTATTTGTTTTCTCTTTTCTTTACAAACTTTTATTAATTATTCTTTAATAATTTGTATTTTATTAGGATGTTGTTTTCTTTGAATTTTTTAAACAAATCAATAAATGGGTATATATGTTTATATAAGGTTAAGTTAATTGTTAGGTAATTTTTTTCTGTACTTTGATGAGTCTGTGTTTCGCCAAAAAACCATTGGTGTGGTGTTATAGGGGGGGCGTCTTTTGAACCCAATCTGTCTTTATTGCATTTATATCCACTTTATTATGGCCATTCAAAAAGAAGCTTTCCCAAAAACAGGAAACAATTAATCCCAATATTTTCCTTTCATAATAACTTTTCTTGTTTTGGGGCCTTGCATCTGCCAGATTGGCTCAAGCGGGCCCAAGAAGCAAGCGCAAATGGATGTTCTTCAACTAATTGTGTTTTAATTGCATGTGGACCACACCCACCCCTAAAAAGGCCCCAACCTTTTTTTACGCTTTCTTCATTCTCCAGGCCCATGGTAACCAGAGGGCAAGGCTGCCCCCAAACAGATGGTTTGTGGGTTCTGTTGGGCTGGAAACCCACCAAGGGTGGTGGGTTTGGCGTTTTCTAATAGTGGGCCTGGTTTGCCCACCCGCATATCTGAGACTGACTGAAAGTGGTGTTCCTTAATAACCCATTTCCCGCATGGCAAGGGGCAAACGGTTTGGGCCGGGAGATATTTTAGGTGGGGACAGGATCAGAATGGGCTTTCTGTGGACCCACTGAAAAAACCAATGGGGCTGGAGGGAGTTTCAGATCGGATGGAAATAAGGTCAAGGATGGAGGGGAAAAAAAGAAGGGATGAGGAAATGGGGGGCATTGTAGAACGTAGCAAAAAGGGCCAGTGGCGAAAGCTGCGGTGGATAAAAATAAAAAAGGAACAGGGGAATAAAGGGAGCTAAAAGGCAATTGGGAAAGAGATGATTGGAAGTGGAGGACCCAAAAGAACAAAGGGGGGAAAAGGGGAAGGACAAGAGAGGAGTGTGTGGGAATTATAATCGGAGGGGTGGTTCTCTTTTCTTGAAAAAGCATCATTTGCCGTGGACTGAGCCCAAGCTCAAACATTATGATGAGGGAAGGTGGGGGGAAGGGGAAGGAAGGTTGGCACGGCTGTGAAAGACCTGCAAAGGACTATGGTAGGCTGCTCGGATTGCAGGGAAGGGGACTTTTGAGGAGGATCATGGACCACCCTGCCACTTTTAAAGTTTCCCAAAGAAAACTGGGAGTCTGGAGAGGACGAGCCAAAAAAATGGGACCTTTCAATGAAAACCCTTCTCCTTTTGGTTAGGGATCTCGTCAATTTACACGTGGGAGGTTACCAGAAGTCTTTTGAAAGGTCCCCTCATCCTTCATTTGAAGGTCAAAACAAGGGGAGGCATAAAGCTGAAATTTTTTCAAAACACAAGGTTTCAGGCCATGAAAACTGAATTATGGAAACGAGGTTTCCAAAATCGGAAGGCTCTTATGTCCCTGTTGGTTGGAAATGGATCTACGCGGCCAAACAGCATCTTCCTTTGATTGAGAAATCTAGGACTTCTCCGGGAAAGGGATTGAGAAGAAACACCCTTGAGAAAAAGACCAACATTGAAACAAACCAAAGGGGCCAAATTAAACATTTAAATTCATTAGGTTTTTGCGTTTGGATGGAGGGAAGAATACACCATTTTAAAGTAAAAACTAACAGTTTAAACCAAACCTTAGTGAAGCGGCAAAAAACTTACTGGTGTACCATCCAATTGCTGTCTTGGTTGTATTGGATTTACAGGTTTGGATATTCCATTTAAGTTATGTGGGATCCCACAATTCTTCATGTTTCATAAGACTGTTTTTCTTTCGCATCATAACCGCCATTCTATGTACCGCTTGATATGTTTTATGATGAAAAAGACCTTTGCCTGGGGACGCAAAACCACAATTTTAAACTAGCTTGCCCCAAAAGTTTAAGGGAAAGGGGCCCCACTTGTGTGCCCCACGGGACCAGAAATCATACCCCTCGAAATACCTTGGTTTGCCATAGAGGGCAGGGCATGGGTTGGCAAGAGGGACCAGCCCAAAAGAGTTATGTTTCCATATTTTCAGGCTCTTTTACCGCTTCTTCATTGAGGTGGGTTCAGTGTATTAGTTTGAAACCCCAAACAGGCAATTGTGGTCCAACTTCCCCAAAAATCAGGTCTGAAAACAGGACCTTGGCAGTCTAGTGAGGTAAGCTTAAGAAAAGCTGGTGTGTTTTCGCTAGAGTGAGGCCCAAAGATGTTTACTGAAGTTGTTTTTTGAAGAAATTGCCACCACCCTTTTAAAAAAAAGCTGTGGCTTTCTTCAAAACCTAATAGTTCCAGGGAAATCTTTGTCCACCAGGGCCCAAATCGCTTCCGAATCAGTTTTCCGGATAATGTTTTCCAGGAGTGGTTGCTGGGCAGGAGTTAAATCGGGGGAACACCTCTTTCAAATAGGGCACCCTTGTGAGGATCAGAGATTTTTACCCACTCCCAAGTATTGACAATGGGGTTCCTCCATCTGGAAAATGGGCACTAGCCCAGTAATTTCAAAAACTATTTTCTTTAATCTAATAAGATTTGGCCAAGTTTCGTCCATTTCTTTTTGCTGGGTATTAACCGTGCGGACCGGTCATCCAACGGCAAGTGTCCGTCAAATAGCGTCCAGTTTTCCCATTGGCAAATTCCCCACCAATAAGAATTTTTTTCTTTGCAAAATAAACATTTGAATTGGTTGAGGGTCTGGTTGGGTTTGTCGTGTATAACCTTGAAAGGGGGAAGGGATTCCCAAATGGGATGGGAATTCAAAGATAATCTACTGTTAAATACCTTTTTTGGGATAACCAAAGGAGACTTTCCATTTAACAAAAGACTTAACTCCCTTGGGCATATTCCTTCAAAAAGTTCATTGCATAAAAATCTGGGGGGAAGCCCTGGGACCTGTGGGGAAATGAGGAAAGTTTATTTGAGAAAACAACAGTTTCTCTCTGTAGCTCCATTCAGATAAATAAAACTGGCTGTTTCTGTTCATATTCCAGAAGGGGTCCTTTGCCATTTAAAGGCTTCAACTGTCCGTCAGTGAAACGACTCCCTTCCTTCACCTCGGCCGTGGTAATGTCAACCTATGCTTGGCCGGGACTAGCTTAAAACAAAAAACCGGCAAAATTGTATTAATCATTAAAAATTCTCTTGGAAATTCCAAGCCAAGCGGAATGGCCCCCAAGTTTGGTCTTTGGCAGACCACCGGTACCAGGCACCGTACCTCTTTAAACAAGGGTGTTCCCCAATATTCTGGAAATTACATTTTCCCTTTGCTGCTCCACAATTTTACTGCCAATGGATCTTTTAAAGAGTGGTTCAAGATGGGACCGATAACCCGTATTCTTCCACATCGTTGTTACGAACAGAACATGGTCCAAGATAGATGGGACTGACCAGATGGAACCTATAAACCCTTTGGTAAAAATTTGGAATGACCCAATAACCCACTGGCACAACCTTTGTTTTTTTTTGCTTGCATGTTAATGTCCTAATGTGCAACCTCCAAAAGGTTCAATTCTATATTCATCCTACAATTGCGTAAATCTTGATGCAAAAGTTTTCTTCTTCAATATAGACCGTCTCTGGTAGTTTTATACTGGAGTTGGGTGTCAAACGTTTTCCCTGTTGTTCCTGTTCTCCAAGGGACTTTTTAATCTAAACACATGGTTACGGATTAACAGGGGCTCTGTCGGACCTTCAGGAAAAATTGGAATAGTAAACAAAAAATTTACGTTCTGGGGAACGGATGTCATCTAATAAACATGATTCCCAAAATCGGCTCAATTCACCTTCTTAAAAAAAACCTTATTCTTTGTAAAAAACGGTTCCTGCCCTCTTTTGTATTTCAGAGGCCAAAAGGTCCGGGGCCTTTGACAGGGAAAAAACTTATTGGGGTTTCTTTTTTAACCTCTTATCCTCAAGGTGTATAAGCCAGTGTGTGTGACTGCGCCCACGTAATTACTGCACCCATGTGGGTGAAATCTAGTTGACCACGCTTCAGATTATTTATTTGGGCCCGCACGTCGTGTGGCCACTGTCTTCCCACAACTGAGCTACATTTACCTAAAGATAGCTCATTTTTATAATTTCCTGGAGGTTGTCTGGTCTTCAGACAGCCAAAATCGGGTTTTGCCACTAGCCTGCAGTAAAGGAGAGGATGGCAACTTTATGTTGTAAACCAAAATTTCCCATGCAGGTGCCGCTTGTGTATTCGCCTCTATGTCAAGATTCATCTGTTCGTTAAAATCTAAGATAGGTCCAGATTTGTTTTCCAAACAAAAAATTTTCCCTGTACTTTCCCAGAGTTTGAAAAGTACTTTGGTACAAAGTTTGATACAAGGTTTGTACGGAAAAAAATCATCAAACCAGTAACAAAGAGATTATGGTTTCTTGCTCTAATTGCGCACGGAAAAGTACTGTACACGCTGGGGGGGACTGGGAAAATACCCCCAGGTTCTTTGGGGGAAGGGGACATTTCCACCAAGTTCCTTATGGTTGTATGTGTATTTTTTAAATTTCTGGCAAAAATTTGTACTGGTGTATCACACAAAAGGTCTGTGAGGGAAAATTGGGGCACCAGTTTCAACAATTTTAAACCTTGAGGGTCCACCTGCGGTTGGAACTGTGGCTTGACTATGGGTCTCTAGTTTTAAATGTTTTTTTTTCCAGAAGATGATTCGTCCTGACAGGGAGCCACCACCACAGGGCGTGCATAACACAGGAAGAGGACAGTTCCTTGCCTGATGACAAAAGGCTTTCAGTTTGTAAGGGGGGAAAAATTACAGTGTTGCTGTTGGCCTCGGGTGAGACGTAATGACCAAGGACTTGGCAGGACCAACCTCATTGAAGGGGAAATTGCTCCAAAAAACTGCACAAGTCGCTCCCACTGAAGTTATTTCCTGACAGAAAAAAGGAAAAAGGAAAAAAACATGTTATATTACTTTTTGAAGGTTATTCAGCACACAAACATCAGTAAAAATAAAGTTCCCACATTTACTTTCTTTCTCTAAATGTTTCAATTCCCCAGATTTAATGTATCCAAACTGTAAAAAACACTTTTATTTACAAAAAGTCGGAATAAATACATTGAACAAGATGGTTTAAAAAATGGATTGCTGTTAAATGATTAATGGGTTTCTGGTAGACAATTCCAAAGGTATCAAATCCCCAATTGGTTCCCAAATTGTTATCCCCCCCACTATTTTTTCACATTCCACATTGCATTTCTTCCCACTCCATTCTTATATTTTTTGTGGTTACATCCAACCCCTTGAGGGGGACCCACTTAAAATTGATTAATGACAATTTTCATGTTTATGAATGCTTTCAAGGAATGATTGAAATGTTTAAGACGGGGAAAATTATAAACATTTGGGCCTCTTGTTTTCCATCAACTTGGCTTTAGGGATTCAATCTAAACTTCACTTTTTCCAAATCACAATCCGTTATACCCCCTCTATTTTCAATTTCAACCATTGCATTTTTTTTCCATCAACCCTCCATTTTGACCCAATTATTTTTTTTTGGGCTGTAGATCGTTTCAGGAACCAATATAGATTCTTTATTGTTTAAGTAAAATTTCAAATTGAAAACATTAGTTAAAAGAAAAAAAATTGGCAAAAAAATTATGTTTCTGTCTAAAAAAAAACCAATTATTTTATAGTGAAAAAAACCACCCTTGGGAATGATTTGTGATAGTTAGGGGCAAAAACCCTTTTAGGGAAATCGGAAACTATTTAACATGATAATAAGTACCATCTGGGTATTCAAAGATACATGGCCGAAAACATGAGTGCTAAGTGGTCCACTGCTCACCAAGGACTCACATAAGTAGAGTCAAATCTATTTCAGACCAGAACTCTGGATTCATGTTTAGGGCATGACCAAAACATGCTGAATGTAGTCAGCCGTAAGATTTTGTACATCTTTACATAGTCGAGTTTGTCAGACCTGTCAGTGGTACTATCCTCGGCATTTAGCGTTTGTGTAGTGTTAACAAGCTCTGTGAAACGAATCTGCATTGTACCAATAATATGCTGGCATCATATGGCCACGAGGTCTAGGGTGACCAATCGGTTAATATACTAACCTACTGATCATCTGACATGTTAATCCAACAAAATGTCCTGGTTGCATACAACCTAAGGGACGAACTCGTAAGCAAAGTACTATTTACTCTGAAAAATGTATAGTTATCCGTTATATAATGGAACCGTGAACTCCTTTCAATCAGTCTTAGGCACGTGACACTGCCAAGAATCAATTACTCGAATCATCACTCCGACTGAAAATGGGGTATTTCATTTCCAACCAAGTGTCTGATCTGGATAGAATCGGCTATTCCATAGCTAAACCGTCCTTTCCTATGAAGGGCTCAAATTTGTCTGGCTAAAGTCGCATACCAACAGTCAATACACACCAGCATAAGGTCACTTACATTAGTTCTGCGCGAGCCTTTTAAAGTCCTTGACCAAGTCGTAAGATCAGTGTATCCGAGCACCGACCGGCAGGGAAAAGGTGATTGCTGATAGACCGCAGGCTAGACTAGATGATGTCGTTGAAGCCAACTGCTTGCCTACTGACCTCAGATCTTTAAATGTTAGTACCTGACCGCGGCGAATTAGTTTGCTACTCGGTCTACTGTGAATGACGTTTCACAATAAGACATGTCACCGACGGAACTGGAGAACGAAGAGGAAGCCTCATATCTGAGCCAGATTATAGCCAGCGCAGGCCACCTTCTAGACTTGCGGTGTCTAGTTCAAGGATCACTAGTGACATCCGAGTTCTCTGGATGCAGCCACAAGTTGACTCTTGTCGAACCCTGACGCAAAGGTTTTCTAAATGATGGAAATGACTTGACAGACAATATGCAATCCGGCAAGAGCGCAAACCCTCAATGCGGGTTAGCACCTTGCACATGCGCATTCTTTTTATGTTTTAAGTCGAGATCACATAAATACGCCAGGGTATGTGAAAACCAGCTTCAAAGCATGATTCTACTTCTAAGCGCTCTACTAATGAGGGTGCGCAAGAAGCTCACTGATTTTCAGGGAGAATATGGTTGCCGCTTTTAATTTGAGTTTGTAGCCGCAAGCTCGGAACGGCTCTTAAAAGTACCGCGTCAATGCTTTATACGTCAATGTACAGATGATGCTTGGAAATGTAACCTTGCCATCAGAGCGCTTATATGAAACTCGAAATCTGTGCTATATGGCTTTAAATGAGGTCTGTCGTATTGTACAGCAAACACTCGGTAGATGTATCATCGATGGCGTCGAACGCCCTTATCGCAACAGTACGATCCCATAGTAGAGCACGTATTGGCTAGATACGCACTCTTGCTCTATATGCAGTTCGTACACGCGAGACGAGAGACCAGATTCAACACACGTGCTGACTTAAAACTGAAGATTTCCTGAGCACCGTATCTGTTATAGAGAATTGAATCCATGAAACAAGTCGCTGCTGAAACCAAATTTGTTAAAGTACATAGAACAAAATATCCCCACTCTACTCTATCGAATGGCCTTTTCCGCATCCCAAGAAGAGGAAAGTACTTCAGGGTACTA
The DNA here is from genome assembly GCF_000735185.1 of Notothenia coriiceps. Classification (NCBI taxonomy): domain Eukaryota; kingdom Metazoa; phylum Chordata; class Actinopteri; order Perciformes; family Nototheniidae; genus Notothenia; species Notothenia coriiceps. The sequence continues at coordinate 231,699 of NW_011348483.1, forward strand.
TTAGAGGGAGATGATAATTAATGTTAACAACTCCTGGTATTCAAAAATGACTGTCGTCCTGAGATAAAGCCGGTCTGGTCGGGGTCGATCAGGCCCGGCATCACCCTCTGGAGACGGCTAGAAAGAACCTTAGCCATGATCTTAAAGTCTACGTTTAAAAGGGATATCGGCCTGTAACTGCCACACAAGAGTGGGTCCTTATCTTTCTTCAACAAAAGAGTTATTGATGCCTCAGACAAAGTAGGCGGTAACTGGCCTTTCAGAAAGGCATCATTGAATACTCTCACCAGGGGCAAGTACAGAACAAAAAGTTTAAAAAAACTCTGTGGAGTAGCCATCAGGACATAGGCGGATTTTGCGGGGGGGCAGGGCAGCCGTCACAATGTCAAGTGGCAGACACGCAAACGAGCAGCTCTGGATTAGCTAACGTTAGCCCCACAGCGGAGAGCTCTGGATTAGCAGGACCAGCTAACATTAACCCCACAGCAGGGAGACCACCGGCACCGGGGCCGTCAGTGGGTCATGATGATCTTGGGGAAAAACACAGCTGTCCCAAGCAACCTACTTTATCCGATTTCCCCTCAAAAATGTTTGGGAAAACGAAACGATAATTTTCCACGGACTATTACAAGAACTATCCCTGGCTGGAATATTCAGTACGAATTGATGCCGTCTTCTGTTTTTCATGCTGCCACTTCCAGACTGACAGCGGTGTGGAGGATTCCTTTAGAAAGGGCCTGAGTGACTGGAAAAAACGAAGCAGCAAACTGGAGAAACATGCACAATCCCAGGCCCATCTGAACTACATGGTTAAATGGGATAACTATAAAGTGACTGCATCTTCTGGATCTATTGCAGCGAAACTTTCCCGAAGCCACGAAGATTCTGTTGAGAAGAACAGATCTTATTTGTGCAAAATTGTTGATATTGTGAGGTTGTTGTCCAAACTCGGATTGCCTTTTCGTGGGCATCGGGAGGGAAGCGAGTCAGAGTCGCGTGGGAATTTTCTTGAGGTTTGTGGCTTTTTCTCCAAGTATGATTCTGCTTTTAAAAACATGCAGTCCAACTATTTCAATGCTACTAGCCCGGATTTCCAGAACGAAGTCATTGACATATGCACTAACTTAGTTCGTGCAGAAATTGTAGAGAAAGAGCAGGATACTGGATTTTTTTCTATAATTGCAGATGAGGCCAGGTCTTGCAAAACGGAACAATTATCAGTGTGTATCAGATATGCAGAGCAGCTTGAAATCAAGGAGCGTTTTTTGTGTTTTATTGATTGCTCAGCATCTCGCAACACGGCTGTTATTGTGGAAGCAATAAACAAAGGACTTGAGATGTGTGGACTGAAACATATCCCAATTGTTGCCCAGAGTTACGATGGTGCCTCCGTCATGTCTGGTCACGTTTCTGGTGTGCAGCAGCGCATCAAAGAGACCCACCCATACGCAGTGTACGTGCACTGCATGGCACACAAACTAAATCTGGTGCTTGTGGAGTGTTGTGCTGTCAACCGCAGCGTGAAAACATTCCTGAACGTCATTGACAAACTCTACTCTGTATTTGCAGAGCCGTCAAACCATCATCAATTCATTGAAATGCAGAAATCACTGAATCTGAAACAAACTGAAATAATACAGCCAAGTGAGACAAGATGGGCGTACAAGTGGCGATCTGTGAATTCCGTTAAAACTCACTACTCTGCAATTACAGGGTGCCTGAGAGAAATGAGTGACGAGGGAGACAAGTGGTCTGTGGAGGCCAGTGGCCTTTATGCCCACATGACCAGAATGTCTTTCATTACATGTGTTATTGTATTTGAAGACATACTGCGTGTGATTCATGTTACGCACAAGGCCCTACATTCCTCCAGCTGCACACTCTCCGAAGCTGCAGCGCTTACCGACAACCTGAAGGCGCACTTCAAATCTCAGAGACAAGCAGATACGTGGAGCAATATGTGGGGATCAGTGAAACAGTTCTGCCGGGACAACAATGTGCCAGTACCTGGGGATGCAGATGTTGAGTGTCAGACTCCGGGTCCCCTTGCACCCAAAAGAAAACGGGTTACAAAACCCCCGACCTCCCTCGACAGTTTCCTGGTTACAACTACTTTGGGCCAAAGAGAAACTGATGAAAGTGGCGCACAAATGTCACAGAGTGATACAGCTGGATTTCAGCAGCACCTCTATCTCCCTGTGCTGGACACCCTCATCAACGAACTAGACAGACGATTCACGGGAGAGTCCATCGAGCTGGCACGAGCATGTGGAGCAGTGTTTAAATGTGAGAAAAAAGGAATTGAACCTCTCGTACAAAAATACGCACAGCTGCTCAAAATTCACCCTCTCCTTCTTGGAGCAGAGATGGACCATTGTTAAAGCCTCTGCTGTCGCACCTGTTGCACTTGAGCATCTCCGAAAGACTGTTAAAAAGGAGAGCTATCCAAATCTATACAAGATGCTCCAGTTGGCACTGACTCTGCCTATCGGATCTGCCACCTCTGAGAGAAGTTTTTCTGCAATGAGGAGAATTCGGAACTGGCTGCGGTCAACGATGGGAGGAACAAGATTTTCCTCACTTGCGGTTCTTCACATTGAGGACGACATAACCGCACAGCTGTCACCTGAGGGGATAGTGGACGTATATGCGGAACGTAAAAAACGGCGTCTACTTCTGAACTAAGGTAGGACACCAAGGGATATAGTAGTTATCAAATAAGTATAAGATATGCACAGTTTTGATACGTTTTTTACAGTTATGTAATGCACTGTTGTTGGGGGGAGAGACCGCCCCTTCCATATGAGTGTGTGTGTACGGCGGGCATGAGGCGTGCATGACGGGACGAGTTGTGTTCGTATGTGGAAAAGTCATACTCAGTGCGGTGAGCGCTGGCTTTATTGCTACTGTATCCGTAGCACCCCACGCAATAGTTGGGACTGTGTACTGAGTGACGTCAGTAAAAAAGGTTTTCCCCCCCAAGCGCAAATGTCAAACTCCGCCTATGCTTCCGGGTGTACAATTCTCCGTTATCCAATGGGAATGGACGCTCACATTGCCTTTAATGGCAGCCGACACAAACGAATGCCGTGCTTCCATGAGCGTCAAATCCCGCCGCAGATGGGAATACATTGCAATCAGTTCAAAGCTATTTGCGTCCATTTATGAAGCTGAAGGAGCCTAGGAGCGTCACAACTGCACGCCCTGGGGACCCTGACCAAGCGTCGCTCCTGGACGTTTATGGAGTGAGAGTGTGTTGGCTCGAACGGGAGCTGCCTGGACGCTGCAACCATGTTGCGCGCACTATCCGTGCTGAGTGTGCTGACTTTTCGTACAATGTCCCACTGTCTGGCGGCCGAGGAATATACAGTATACGGGGTTCCGTAGCAGAGTCTGTTGCTTCAGTAACTGTATGTCGTAACAGACTGTGTCGCAATATATAGTTACATTGCACGTTTTCCTGCTTTCTTTTTACGTTTTCATTTATACGTGGAGTAATTAAAATTGCGCTATTGCGTATAC
>NW_011348483.1:235252-244028 GCF_000735185.1 Notothenia coriiceps
GGGTTGGCAAGCACACACACACACACACACACACACACACACACACACACACACAGTGTTTTTATTTAGTCTCCTGATTTTAAATGCCCTAGTATGGTTTTGTCACCATTTCCATAGCCCCACCAAAAATATTTTCCACCAGCCGCCACTGCAATGAAGCATACCTATAATATGAAGCAAATCATGTATAAATACAACGCCATATGCATACATAAAATGTAACTGACACTGTAATCCCCCTACCCCCCACCCTTCATGTTATGTCCTGTCCTATTTGTGATGTGTGTGAGCCATGTCCTTGTCCGTGTGTTTTTGTCTTTTAAAAATGTTTAATAAAATATTTTAAAAAAACAATAGTTGCTGATATACCTAAAGTCATTTGCATAAATCCAAAACTACATCCAGATTATTTGATGAGGCAATAAACACAAAAATGCTCTTAAAATGCAGCTGTTCTAGTTTTCTGTTTTAGATCATCATAATTATTTGGTCAAAGGATAATTGACAGATTTATCAGTAATCAAAGTAATGTGAGTGCGGGTGCAGGACCTAATAAAAGTGTGTAATTTAAAAATTACTTTATTGCGGTGTAACTAGTAAGATCGTTTTCATTATTTGTCTAGAATTGTGAATAAAATGTTAAACAATCACAATTTCCTAACACCCACGTAGGGCTGCTCGATTATGGCAAAAATCATAATCTCGATTATTTGGGTCAATAATTGATATCAAAATTATTAAGAGCGATTATCCATTTACTTTGAAAACATCCATTTATAAAAAAAACAAAATGGAACAGTATGTTTTTAACAGTTGATTACCCTGAACTTTAAGTATAATTCAACTGGAAAAAAAACAATTAAAACAATTATGGTTTTATTTCGATTATGTTGTTTTCATAATCGTTGCAAGCCAAAATCGTAAATTGCGATTAAAATACGACTAATTGAGCAGCCCTACACCAATGGTAACGTCTTGCTTGACCAACAGCACATTTTGGGCATTTTTTGCTAAAACAATTGCCCCTAAATCAGAAAAGTGAATTCCAGGTTCATTTTCTTTAATTCAACCTAACATGAATAGATTGATTATATTAGATTCAATTACAAGCCGTCTCCCAAGTCCCATCATTCCTCAGGTGTCTCTTTGTCTCCGCATCGAGCAGCTGCTGAGCCTCACTGCTGTGGAGGTCGGTGATTTTCCTCCCACTGTCTATTCTATTTATTCTAATTCTATAGCGAGGTTGCCAGGTTCTATTTCTGTGCACACATTTAACATCATGAGACTTCAGCAGGAAGCAGGTGGTTTGTTTGCCTGTGTTGTTTATGCCCTGTCTTTTCCCAGGCTCACACACACACACACACACACACAAACACATGGGGGCTGAAAAAGACCCTTGAGTTGACAACGAGTAGGAGGATGAGGAAGGTCTGGAGAAAGATTAAGAGATGATGATGTGATGGAAAGCAGTTGAGGAAGCATGATGACGAGAGGAAAAACAGATGGGGGCAGAGAAAGAATGCATGATTGTTTATTGTGCTTTCTAAATAAGGAAATGTGCCTCGCTGACTCCAATGTTTAAACAACCAAAGAGAGAAAAGAACAAGAACAACAAGGAAAAAAAGGAAAAAGGATTCTGCTCAGCTATGCTGCAACACATCTGTAACCAAATATATGATTTGGTTCAAAGCTACGTCCACCTGTTAGAGAGATTTCCCCCATAACTCCCCCTTCTAATACAGAAGGCTTCTTTGCATGACTACACCAAAGCATCAGAATTAGAAAAATATATATTATCAAAATACCATTTTAAAATATTATTTATCCCGGGGGTGAATTTGATTGTATAACAGTTGCTCTATTTAACTGCACACATGCCCAATAATCAGTAACAGAAACATTATATATATTAATTATAATATAGTAAAAGTATTTGTAATATTATTTTTCCCCAGGGACGGGGAAAATCGGATTTCATAACAGTGCCTCCATTTTTAAATAAAACATATAATTAAAAATATATGAGAAGCTCAAGTTGAAATGTACACATTGTTCACTGCATATTTAAATGTAACATTAATTGCATTAAAACATAAGTAAAGTAAACTTAATAGAACAAAAGAAACGGAAAACAAAGCGATAAAAGAAAGAAAAAAGTGAGGAGACTTTCCCCCATCACAAATCGTCTCTTTGATCAATTAACTCCCTACAGAAACAGCTTTCAGCCGAACGCTGCTCACTCACAAAGCAACATTTTGCTTCTCTAACCACAACTGCTCTTTCTGCTGAATCTGGAATAATCTGCTCCTCTCACCTGTAGCGACGGTCGAGATGTGGGAGATGTGTGCCGAGTAATACCACTCAGCTGCATCATCACACTTTTCTCCCACAAGTCTCGGAGGATGTGGGCGTCATGTGATTCGATTTGCTGAGTTGACGAGGATAAAGAGACACATGCGTAACCCTCTCCGTGAGCAAACACATAAAAAAGAAAAGGACAGAGGCAACCGTTGCACTCTCCTCCAGGCCGAGATAAGGAGGCCATCATTCATGTGGGTTTACAGGACAAACACATTCAGCTTTATATGCAGAATAAACCTAATGATACAAGAGCAGCATTCAGATCCTTTACTCAAGCAAAAGTAGTAATACAATAAAGTTAAAGAATACTATGTTAGAAGTTAACGTCTTGAATTTAAACTAAGTATTCAAGAATTAGCCTGGCCCGAAGTATCGTCAGCAAACGACCTTCAAGTATTAAAGTTATTGCTCTGCAGAAGAAATACGCCTGTCATTTTTTATTTTATACATTATAAGCCCATGTAAAAGTATCGTCAGCAAAATGAACTTCGAAATTAAGTATTAAAGTTATCGCTATGCAGAAAAAAAACTATTATAACTATTATTTTTTACATGTTAATCCCATGAACACGCACCAATGCATAGGCAGCATTTTACAGTTTAAGATGGTTGATAGTTAATTACATTAGGGCTTCAACAAACAATTGTTATATGTATCGAATAAACTTAATAAATAATTCTGTATAGAAAAAGGTGAAACTGAACAAATTAAATGTACCTTAAAGAGGACATATGTTTATTTTAACGATCATATTTGTATTTAGTGCCTCTAATGTGACATGTCTCCATGCTTTAATGTTCAAAAAGGTCTTCGCTCTGATTCGTTAGCTGGCCGGCTCTGTTGTGATTGGTCAACAGCTTAGACATGTCCCGCCCCTTAGCCTATCACGTACAATGAGTTGGAGAGCTAGCCAATAGAAACGCGAGTGTTACATAATGATGTGACTATGTTCAGGAAGTAAACACAGGAGTCCAATGGAGGCGTTTCAGGCAGGGGGGGAGAGAGAGACATTTTAGGATTTAAGCCTTTGCTGACACTAAATCCAAATAACACACACATTTAAAAAGCATAATAGGCCCCTTTAAGTTTTCACGTTATTGAACAATTACAAATGATCAGTCAAATTAAGAGTTCACATTAAAGGAATTTCCAGTGAGGGATAGAAAAGGAAATGCTTTTAACAGGCAATGACGCTGTACAGTTATTTTAATGACAGCAGCAATATATTAAATGTGCCTTCTACTCTCTGGGAGCAACCTTCTGTCAACATCAGTAAGTGTTATTCCTGCTCTGGGATCATCATGAAAGGCTTCAAATATTCTATCACAAACTGAGCATGAGAATTCCCACAGTGGATCAAATCAAAGCGAAAAGCAGATCACAAGCTTACGATCCCCCGTCAAACAGTGAAGGTCACGCAGCTCCTTTTTATACCCTGCAGCATTTCTTAGTCTCATCACTTCACAGGGAATTAAAAACAAGGCCACTCCACCTAAAATAATCTACGCTCATATATTTTCACGAGGGGAGATTGTCATCCCAGTAAATCATCGTTTGCTGGCTCGCGAGGCGAAAACCGGACACGTCTGAGTGTGTTTTACTTGCACACCAATTCACATGGACGAGAATGCTTTTACATAATGAGGCTGGATTAAAAATGATCACGCCAAATAGATTCAAGAGCAGTGTTTATTCAACACCTCGACCCTCTGTGAGCTGATGCTGTGGGCCAATGCAGATTAGTTAAGTATATAATACAATGACCTAATGATGAGAAACAGATATGTGTTGCATCTTTCAACGACATCCATTATCAGGATATCGAGAAAACATGAGGGGATAGATGAGGGTCCTACTAATTTGAAAACAATAACAAATGGGTATTTTCCGTAGCCACTCGGTGTGTGTGAGATGCAGGCTGTGACAGGCTATTTAAATTGGCTCGGACAGTATAAAATATTTTCTGAGCCAATTTTCAGCTGGAATCAAATCTAACAAACACATTGAAGTGCTACTCCGCCCCAAATCTATCACGCTCGTTCCCTGAGGGCATAATGAGTCAGTAGTTTGATCCATTGCAGAGGCTGTGGTTTGTATTCAGAGTCGTTACAGTATACACGGTGACCCAGTTTCATGGAGTACAAAAAGTTATACAACTTCAGACGCTTGATTGAGAAAACTGTCTGTTGTCAGTGTGGTAAGTACAGTGTGTCCTAAACTCTGTCCAAGAGAGTTTCCATCTTAAAGTATGCAAGCAAGGCAACGTGTTAAACATATTTTACAATGACTATAGTGTTTCATACAAGAGAAATTATAGGTGGATTGAAGATATGCAATTAATAAGTGATCAACTTTTTTTAAGATTCAGTTCATGGTTTTTAAGAATTAAAGGTACAGTAGGGTAGGTAAGAATGGAGAAACCAGCTCGAGTGCGCTAGAATTTGAAAGTACACAACCGGAAAAAATCTGCCCCTTCCTTCAGACTTCCTTACAGAGCCCCTCCTCCAACACACAAGAACGTGCACATGACCAATGAGGGCACGAGATAAGTTTGTGCACAGATGGAAGGCTGACAGGCAGGTAGGCCATCCAGTTATTTTAGCCGAGCCGGCTCAGATGATTGGTCGTGCTTTTTACAGCGACACACGGCTTCCACAGATAATTTTTTTGTATGTATTTTTGTCAAAGCATTTAATATATTCATTGCTATCGGGATGTTAAGAGCATTCCATGGAATATAACAACAAGTGTTTCTGAAGTGAATTACCTACCCCACCTTTAAGGTCAGAAATCTAAAAAGGTCGAGCTTCTCAAATGTGAGGATTTATAATTTGTATCGTCTCACATTAAAGTAAAAGGAGACTCTGACTCAGGGGTAAAGCTCCTGTAGGCTTGGGATGCATGGTAATTTGCATTGGATAGAAGCATTGGCTAAATTAAATGTCATGGAAATGTAAAGGAGACGAGTATTCTTGCGTTTTGGAATTCTGGTCAGAAAATCATTTGATGACATTACTAAACTAAGTTAATCATACAACCCAAAAAAAACAGTGTAGACTACGACTCATGACGTCGGACATAAGGTGAAAAAAAGTTGTGTTAACTTCAAGAGAAAAACATTTACTTCAAGACAAGGGAACTGAAAGTGCTAGCTAATTTCCGAGATTTGAGACTATTTCCTGCAAGACCCAATGCCTTCTCTCTTGCATAATGGAGGACTCCACTCCAGGACATTTAACCCATCCTAGAAATTAGGAGCATTTGGCACCAAATATGAATAAATATATATATATCCACTGCACCTGGGAAACAGGGAGTCCAGTACTTTGCTTAAAGGCACTGCAGTGCCAAAGATGGGAACTATTACCTCTGCAGCTACCGGCCCACAATCCACTTGGGATCTTCAGGGGCATGAACTTGCAGCCCTGAGCTACTGCCCCAAACTAACAAATGCTAAGCCTATGTTAACTACAGTCCTTACTTGAGGCATATAATCAAAGGGCTTATTGCATATAACCAAACCACTTTTCAAAAAGAAAAAGACAAGAGAACTGAAATAGCAAAAATGCTAACTCATGTCGGGGTTTTGAAACTATTTCCTGCAGCTCTTCATAAAATGAATGCTGTCTCTCTTGCCTGAACTGACAACAATAAACCAGCCTTACGTTCACACGCTAATGTTCACATAAGAAGTCATGGCCACATGATGAAAGGCTATAGATAAGTCTTGTTTGATGCTGTGCGGTTTCTACTCTGCCTCAGGTGTCCTGTGGACCCAGGAGGCTTATACAAATAAAACTGCTAATTAAAGAAGGACGCTGTGCTGTGTTCACTGTCCCTTCTGAATAAACAGTACTCACATAAACAGAAGCTGTTGGTTGTGTTGATTAGGGGTGTAACGGTTCACAAACATTTCGGTTCGGTGCGTACCTTGGTTTTTAGTTCACAGTTCGGTACGTTTTCGGTACAGCAGAAAAAATTATCACAAAACATAAAATATTTTTTGTTTTTTTTTAATTATTATTAAACTGTGAATAATGTATTCACTCAAATAAATACAAAATATAATAAAATAAACATTAAGGTGCAGCATTTCGATGAACTGAAATAATCTGTTTTTGAACTTTACTGTACTAGTACTACCTAAGCAGCCAGTTTGACATTAGGACTTGCTTGTCATTGTATTTTCATGTTTTTTTAAAGAAAAATGAACTTGTCCACATTGCTTCTGCTGGCACTATGTCTCCTGCTGTGGAGAACACCCTCTCTCTAGGGACAGAGGTAGCAGATANGACTTGCTTGTCATTGTATTTTCATGTTTTTTTTAAGAAAAATTAACTTGTCCACATTGCTTGCCGAAAGGGCAGATCTGCTGGCACTAACAATGTCTCCTGCTGTGAAGAACACCCTCTCTAGGGACAGAGGTAGCAGATACTGCCAGGTAGAGCTTTGCTAACATGGTAACATAAGGATATTTGGCGTTTGTAATAGCTTTCGCTTGGTCTGAACTTTTTGCGAGTGGTGGAGGCTTAAATGCTAGTGGGAGTTGGGTTTGCACTTCAGTCTTTTTTCTTTTGGTACCGGTGATATTCACGTTCGGGTGATGCCTTTTCAAATGAGTGTGCAAGTTTGATGTATCGCCAGCCGCATAACTAATTTTTGTTGAACAATGCCGACAAACAGCTTTGGTTCGGTCCACTTGTCTTTGTCCGTCACCCTTGTACGTAACTGCGAAACCAAAATGTTCCCAAACCGGAGAGTTAAATAATGCTGGAGGATTTTCGAGCTCAACTTTATCTGCATTCGCCATTTCGACAGTTCCTCAAATTACTGACTACATTTGAAGAATGCAGATAAAGTTGAGCTCGAAAATCCTCCAGCATTATTTAACTCTCCGGTTTGGGANAAAAATCTGCGCAATTTTGCTGATTATGCGGTAAATTCTGCGATCGCAGAATCGCGTTTTTCTGGAGGGTCTAAAATGTACTTATAGTTACTTCCCACTGCTGCTGACAGATCACATTAAGGGTTATAGACTGCCTAAAATCAAGAATGAAACATAATACATTTTTATTCAAAACATCTTGTTGACCGGCTTCTCATAGTGAAGTTCAAAAACTACTTTCATTTTACCTACATCTTCCAACTTTTCTGGTGCAGTAGAAACAAGGTAAGTTAAGAGGTGCAACGTTGTTTCAAAGCAACGATAAATATATTCCCTCCAGCCAATTAGCATTCACCCAGAGAAAGGTATAAATAACACTGCAGTGCGAGGTCACACCCAGGATTCCCATCGCTGCTTACGTCAAGAGATCCAGGCTAATGCGATGTAGAGCATTACTTCAACAGAGAAAGCTAACAGTGGGATTTCCCTAATAAGCCGCTGTGTCCTTGAGCACTCTGCAGTATTGCGGTGCATTCAGAAACCCCCCCCCGAGGGTAATAAACGCTTCTTTTGAAGAACATGAGAGATGCTGATTATCATGTGACACAGCAACCTTACTATCTCACACAGTCTCTGTCCTTGTACCTGTATATCAGTGTGTGTGTGTGTGTGTGTGTGTGTGTGTGTGTGTGTGTGTGTGTGTGTGTGTGTGTGTGTGTGTGTGTGTGTGTGTGTGTGTGTGTGTGTGTGTGTGTGTGTGTGTGTGGGGGGAGCTGGCTTCTCCAAAATTACCTACCCCACCTTTAATTCCTATCATTATCTAAAGGAGATGATGTTTGCAACCTTGCTTTATGCATATTCAGAAGTAACAAGGGGGTCATCTCTCAACACAACTGATGAAAAGAGCCTGAGAAAACAGTCACAAGCTTATCTCCTTACACTATGCTGCCAAATGCCTGCTGTCTGTACAGACAATGAAACATCAATCAGTCAAGGACAGGTGTGGGGACTTAATAGAAGGAAATTAGTTAAATAATTCTCTTTCAATATGGATGTACAAAAACAAACACCCACCCACTTCCACACACAGACACACACAACCTGACAAACATTCAGAGTCACAATCAAATCCAACACTTCCAATAAATCCACTTTCAAGGCACAAATGGACATTTTAGAAGCGATCAGCATTTTGCTGCCTGGCTGAAATAAATGAGGAAGACCATAAATAGTCATGCAGCTCCATCAGAAAGGGTAATTGTTAAGTAATGGTATGAATGGCGAGCACCACTTTGCTTCTTCCCCGAACAATAGGGCTCAAATGGGGGGGGAGGGGGGGATGTGTTACAGAAGCAATGTAATTCCTCCATTGGACTCCTTTGTTTGCTTTCAAAACATAGTGGCATCACTATGTAATAGGGGTGTAACGGTACACGTACCCGTACCGAAATTATTCGGAACGGGCCCTTCGGTTCGGTACACGTATGTACCGAAGTGTACCGAACGAATATAACGTTAAACGTAACAAA
>NW_011348483.1:244073-257481 GCF_000735185.1 Notothenia coriiceps
TCAATGTTACAAAACCCAAAAATGACCATGTTCAAGTCTTAAAGTCCATCCTGAGGGCCTTCAGGTTTTGGTTTCAATTGCCAACAAACATAATTATGTGTCTGCTTCTTTTTGGGCTTTTATCATAGACCTGGTTGCTTATTTAAACATCAAAATCCTGGCAAACAAGAGTGGGCAGGGCAGTGTCAATTGTAGCAATAAGCCTAACGAGTACTGGATAAGCTTTATTTGTTTTGATCCAATGTTGCACAACTGAATGATCCCAATGCTGCTGTGAAAGAAAGAAGCTATAGTCGCATGTTGGATGAATATCCAATTTAAATTAAAAAAATAACCTTAAGGGACAACTTGAATGCTTTTTTTCTTTTTTTTCTCTTAATGCATTACATAAAGATCGGATCGGGAAAAATCAGTATCGGCAAATTGTCAAAATCAAATGATCGGAATCGGATCGGGAGCAAAAAAAGGTGATCGGGACATCCCTAAATAAAACTCTTAAGATTGTTTTAACCAGACCTTATTTCAGGCATCTAACCGTTCAAAAAAACGTTGACCTCGAGGCAAGGGAACCGGAAATGGTAAAAAGCAAACTCATTTCCAGGTTTTGGGACTTATTCCTGCACCACTCTTTCAGTAGCTGCAGTAAAGAGTCAAACAGGTAGAAAGGCACAACTTGACCAGGTGGAGACCTTAATCACCAGTTTTCATATCAATACTTCCTCCAGCTCCCCCACTCCGTTAGACCCGTCTAACCTTGTCTACCTTGGTCTGCAGACACTGCAAAGAATACGGTTGGAGGTCAAAGGAGTTGAACCAACAAATCCCCGTCCACATAATATGTACACATTAAACCCATGATTATAGAGGGAGGCGTACAAAAATAGAGCTTGAGAAAATGAGTTCCCATGGTACCAAAACCCTGCCTCTGCCCCCTATATGCCGTTCCAATTACTAGTTATCGGTAAAGCAATGATCAGTAAGGGGGGAGTTTCTCTCACCCCCGCCTGAAACACCTCCATTGGACTCCATTGTTTACTTCTGTAACAAATTACATCACTATTACTACAGCTATTAGCTTCTATTGGCTAGCGCTCCAACACATTGCACGTGATAGAGATGGCCCGCCCCTTAGCCTAAGTGGTTGACCAATCACAACAGAGCCGGCCAGCTAACCAATCGGAGCATACTGAGCTCTGGTTTTAGACAGATTTGCTGTTTACACGGGAACGAAAACGGTTGTATCCGCTACTTTTCTCTTTCGTATAGCCCGTTCGTTCACACGAGGCCGTAACGGAAACGCGGAAACGGACCCCTAAAACGATAACGGGTCCCAAGGTGGATAGATCTGCGGACAGAACGCTCTGGGGGGCCAAACGGCTCCGTGTGTACGATAATTTTCCTGATAACGATGAAGCCATAGTCCCGTCTCTCCCCACCTCTGCTGCTGCAGCATGCTACAGATGTTAGTGCTAAATCTACAGCTCCTCTACCACAACCATCAGCAACAAGTGGACATGGAGAACTACATGTTGCTAAATCCACTGCGGAGAATAAACAGAAGGGCAACCATGGCAACCATGCTCGGGGGTCTTCTTCGTTGCTTTTGGTGTATTTTGTGGCGGAAGTACAGCGCCACTTACAGGCCCAGCATATGTACTACAGCGTCTCCAGCGCTTTCGAGCGGTCTCGTGAGAACGGAATACCTTTTTGATATCGTATTCGGTTCGTTTGCGTTTCGTTTGCGTTCCCGTGTAAATGGGGTCAGAGGGTGAAAAGAGGTGCTGCAGCACAGGCAGTATTGGAAAAATAGCTTTTTGAACATTAAAGCATGGAGACATGTCACAGTGGAGACACAACATACAAATATGAAACCTGAAAATGAGCTTTAGAGTGCCCCTTTATACATTTGAAGGCCTATGGGCATAGATATAATCTCAAAGAAATCTGGAAGGCAATTCAACAAACTTTGAGATAAGGCTATTTTTATCTAAAGTTTTCGTCATTACTTGAGGGAAAGCTGCCTCAGATTCCAATTACAAGGACATGACTCTCAAACTGGAAAAACACTAATACAAGAAAAAGAAAATGTGAAGACCAGTTGCGGAAAAACAACCACCCAGTAACCGTCCCTTCCCTGCTGTGTATACTTATTACAGGCACCAGGGGTACAGGGGTCCGAATGTTCTCAGGGTCATCATGTTTTTGTTGGCAGCCTTCAGCGGGAGGAGTTTTAACTTCCATTTACTGAGAGCAGGAAGAAGGGCTGTTGGTGAAAGTTGGTCATGCAGCACTGCAGATAACAGTACAAGTATTATCTAATTACTCATGATTTCTTTTCTGAGCCACTGGCATCACGGATTAGAAGATGCATAAGGCGCAAACGTCTCTGGGGGACTAGCCTCTGTATTAGCTTTAAAATTAGCACATTTAACGTTAACAGTAGGTGGTCTGTCTTTTCTTTCTTGCTTGCTTTGATTTGGTATCTATGATTAAAAAGGTTCTGCAGGGATCTGTCCAAGGTCAGCGGGGCACGTGTGTCTCTGGTAGCAGAGGTTTTTCTTGCATCGCTGCGCTCCCTCTGTTCTGGCTGCTCTCCACCCCCCCTTTGGCCATTTTGAATGATAACAGACCATGTTTGGTTAGCTGGTGCAAAGAGAGGAGACAAGGCAGGGGGAAAAAAAGAAGATATATCTGACATCAGACTGGAGAGAATAATCTTAAATTCATCAAGTGGCTTAATCCCCTCATTTTATTTTCCCACCGATGTTAAGTACTTGAGGTGTTTTTGTTTCATTGCTTGAGTTAGAAGAAGTAGCATATTATCATTTTTTTATCAAAAGAGCTAAATATTCTCGAGCTCTAGCTTTGAAATAATGAAGACTAGTTAGTTTTCCTTGTATGATGGTAAACTAAATATCTACAGGTGTGATCAGACAAAAGAAGCTATTTTAAATAATCAGCCTGGGCTTTAAGTCATTGTACAAGCATTTTTAAAATCAAGATTGTTGAGTGTAATCAGAAGAAATATCGAAATATTCGACATTTGCAGGCCTACCTATTACCCTAGCTTTTTTCCTTGAGGTTATATATTTACTTTGGATCTGAAATCACATGGTTGCCTGCTTTTCTTTCCAAATTGCGGTATTTTAAGAGATTTGCAACAGCTTCCTTTAGCCATAAAATGCCAAATCAGAACAAACCTCAGTTCCACCCTTGTTTGTTGAGCTTGTCCCTGTCAAGACATGCCACAAACCATCTGTCTGCTGTATTGCAACACTGGTGCTTTATTTTAATCAGAACTGTTGGTGCATAGATTACATGTTCACCGCACTGCCTGAGATCTGTTTTGGTTACACACAGCCTGCCAGGCGACAGTGAAGCAAACCACCACAGGCAGGCGAGCAGCCAGTGTTTATCTCCACCAGTGCTCATGCCCAGTAACACTGGCACTTGCCCAGCAACACTCATGCAGAGTGGGGGGTCCCAGGCTGCTCTCGCCCCCCCCTCCTGCTGCTGAATCTCTAAGCACCATCTCCATGCAGCCCTGTCATTACCCAAGAATCTCCCCCAGACAGAAAAACAAGACAGACACCTTCCTTGTTCTCCCAGCAGCCAGGTTATTTCATGCTGTCACCACTGCCTTATTCCCTAATGGAGATAGGAAATACAAGTTGATTTGTTTTCAAACGAGGAGGAGGGGGTGCATTATCAGAGAAGAAAAGCAGAGATGATGAGAGAGGAGATGAGAGCTTTCAAAAGCTTTCCATGCTGTCATTAGCTCCCCTGAATGCAGCAGCTAATGTGTGGGAAGGACGTGCATGCCAGCTCTTTACTGTACACACACAATACACACAGGCACAATGGATGCATCATACATTTTCGAGGGAAAAATGTAATTAACATAATTTAATTCACCGAGGGGGATTCGTTTTTGACAGATTCAACGCGTGGCTGTGCCAAAGGAGATGCATTGTCTGCCGTGGTGCTGCCTGGGAAATGCCTTTTTTTAAATCATGAGGAAAAAAATCTCTCGCTTCGTGACTCTGCAGCTCCATGCAGATGGTGTCTTACAACATTAATCATTTTTGTGCACATAAATCCACATTTAAAGCCGAGGAAATATTATTAAAATCGCCACTAACCTTGGTCGGGTCGCCTCCTGTTATCCACTTGTTACAAAGGAAATTTAACACCATGGATCCTCCTGTTAAGTTTCCTGGCAGTCGGACAAAAACGCAGCAAAACGGGGCCGAAGCTGAAGCTCAATGGCGTGGATACCAAAAGTCCTGTGATGATAAGAGAGGTGTGTGTGTGATAAGAGCCTGGGTGTTTTTCTCAGGGTACCGTCTGCAAACAACGAGAAAAGGTTGTGTCTTCAAACAGCTGTTTTCCAAAATGGAGTTATCCGTGAGCAGCCAATCAGAGGCTTCCTCTCCTCTGTTGGTTGGAGCCAACAGCACACTGCACTCTGAAGATCAAACACTTTATACACATTATGCATCTGCCTTTTTTTAAGGGATGAATCATTGTCGCTTTCATGTCAAGGCAGTTTTATTCAGACACACATCAAAACACCAGACACCCCATTTTAGGAGATTTTCCTAGCAGGATTTTCCCTGATCTCCCTCATGTTGGTTTTTATGAAAGGCAGGATTCAGATCCTTAACTTCACTATAGCCTTAAAGCACAAATAGCTGTTACATAATTTGCTGCATTAGGTAAAAGTGTGTCAGTATTATCAGGGATGTGTAAATAAGAGAACTCAATGTTGTGATAATGTCCCCTGTGACTGTTACACTAATACATATTTTATAGTTAGATTCTTATTCCTCATGCATGCATATACTACCCATGTTGTATGCATGCTGTTTGTATAGGACTGTATGACGATGATTTCCATCAGGTTTTGGGTGTAACAGATCACATGTAGCGGGTTGTCAGGATACACAAAAAGGAAAAGTATTCCCTTACAGTTACAAAGCTGTAATACTGGTACATGTTTTTAAAAATGGGGATTATTAGCAGGATCACAATGTTACAATATTCACAATAACTAGTGTGGGTGATCCTAATATACTGTGTTTATTGAACTAAAATGGAGCATTCTCTGTTTGCGCAGATTTGTACTACAAATTATACTGTATGAATGTGTGTAAGAAAGGCAGGTTTTTCTTTTAAATAAACCCTGTGCAGAGGACACGTTTCATACAAACCATCTTGATTTCTTCTTTTATAACATTCCTCTCAAAGAAAACCCTTTGAGTGAAAAACATCAGACTGAAATACATTTCCTAATGTCTTTATTTGCATTTGATAATTAATTAATCCAAAAGTAACTAAAACGGATTGGGTTACTTTAATGATCTGATACTTACATTTTCTAGGTAATTAGTAATTACAATGTAATACATGTTTAAAGAAACCCTCCCTACTGCGATTTTCATTATGGATTAATCTGCTGATTGATTGTTTAGTTTGTAAAAGTTCAGAATATCTCAGATCCAATCCAAAACTTCTGTGAATCATAAGTAATCAGGATATATGAGATTCACAATGCAAAGACTGTCTCTGCCCGTGTTTCTGTTAAACATTTGAAAAGCTTGATCCCAGGCTGAGATAACCCTGATGGCATCACTTTAACAACATCAGGGTTATCTTTCCGGACATTGAAAAGCTTCTTAGAGTCAAAAAAACACATTAAAGATATTTCCAGAGGATGAACAGTAAATTGACTTGAGTTGAGTGCCCCTTTTATGGATCTGCCTTGTTTCTTTTCGTGTTGTCATGAACTAATATCGAATATGATGAGTGGACAGAATTGCTCAATAAACCAGTGTCATGGAAACGGCAGACTAACAGTGTAGGCTGTGTGGAGCTCAAATAAAGCCTGCATGCTCTCTACATGCATGTGTGCCCAAAAATAGATCCTCAGGAGCCGTTACACAATCATGATGCATACAAAATACTACTGATTTCTTTGTGCAAATATGTAAACATATGTCTGTTGTTGTTGAAAGCAACAGATTACAATAACCCATGTACAATTTTAAGATACTTGAGTATACATACATTCTTCTGACAGCTATAGCCGCTTTAAATTTGAAGATCTTACACACAAATCATACAATATTTTTATAAAACGTGATACACTTATGCAGAATTAACTACTAAACACAATTGTTAATTCATAATGCTCATAATAAATACACTTTGCTTCACCTGGCCAGCCTGATTAAATGTGTTAAAATATTCTTAATTAATACAGGTTTGCATGTACTATGTTTAAACTGTGGTATAACTACTTCTACACAAGTACAAATCTACATTTAAAAAACAGTATTGCATTTCTGATCTCTTTGGAGACCTATGAAACCAGTGACACTACTCGAGTCTGTTGCAATGTGTTTTCAAATATACTTTAGGTGACTGTGGCTAAGCGGTCATCTTTCAAGCCGAAGCTTGTCGGTTCGATCTCAGCCCATGCAGTCGATGTATCCTTTGCCAGATACTTAACTCCGAGTGGCTCCCGATGGCCAACGGTGTGTGAATGTGTATGAATGTTAGCTATAGAGCAAGTGGTACTTCTCTGCATGAATGGGGCGAATGACTATAAAGTGCTTTGAAGGGTTCTTAAGACCTGAAAGAGCACAAAGGACACAAATAAGACTTTCTCTGTTTCAGTTTATGGTCTTTACTACCAGCAATATCCTGAAACACAATATATCTTATGGTCACAGACATGCTCAAAATAAAAATATAAAAGACAATCAATATACAAGTTAGCTTCGGGCTACCCCGAGGAAACAGATCCAACATTATTGCACATTTCTGTACATGGCCTGGTGGGAAATTTGGCAAACCGGTTGTATACCTCATGGGACTCCTTTGATCAGTGATGGTTAAGACTGAGTGATGAGAGCAAACAGTTAAAAAACAAAAGTAAAAAAAAAAACACAAGGCAAAGCTAAAGAAAACTAAAGTATCACCAAAACAAAGGCCTTCAAATACTGTGTTAAATTTAGACATGAATTACTGTTAAATCTAATGTATTGTTCTCTCAGTTACAGCAGCCATCAATTTGTAGTCACCCTTAGGTAAGGAAGGCCCGGTTGAGAAAACACATGAATATTGCTTTGGTACAAACAAATCCAACATGATTTATACCACATGGGAAATCAACAGTTTAAGGCAACATATTAGACAGTTATTTACACAAAACACGTTGAGTTGTGGGGTGATGCTACTATAAAGACAGAGCACTGATGGCCAGTAAATGACTTGTGTAATTTTGATTGAATTAAAAGGAGAGGTTCACACTTTTCCATTCCTACTTTTAAACAATACAGACATGCCCATATGTGCATTGACTCCGTTTCTGTCTCCTGTACTGGCTGATAACAGATCGACGGTCCTGTATTTTCAAAGTTCAGCCAGATCCAAAATGAGGCTTTAGCAGCCTGTTAGCCAAATCAAGATGGTAGCATCAACATGTTAGTGTGTTAGTATGAAAGTCCCTGGACATTGTTTTTAGTACCAACATGATTTGCTTAACTGGTACTGCTGAAGGCTCATGATTTGATAAACGATCTGTTGGGAGAAAAAACAGAAAACATCTGACATTTAGAAAAGTAATACTCTCCAATTCTGATATAACTGATGCTACTGCAGCATCTCTGCTAACCTCTTAAAGGTGGGGTAGGTAATTCACTTCAGAGACACTTTCTGTTATATTCCATGGAATGCTCTTAAGATATTCATTTCTATCTGGATGTTAAATGCTTTGACAAAAAAATCCATAAAAAAATGTCATCTGTGGAAGCCGTGGTACTGTAAAAAGCACGACCAATTATTTTCACCGGCCCGGCTAAAATAACTGGATGGCCTACCTGCCTGTCAGCCTTCCATCTGTGCACAAACTTATCTCGTGCCCTCATTGGTCATGTGCGCGTTCGTGTGTGTTGGAGGAGGGGCTCTGTGAGGAAGTCTGAAGGAAGAGGCAGATTATTTTCGGCTGTGTACTTTCAAATTCTAGCGCACTCGAGCTGGTTTCTCCATTCTTACTGTACCTACCCTACCTTTAAGGGTCAGTCATTGTAATTTGGAAAAAACAGTGGCCCCTCTGTGTCGTACCACATCCAAACTGAACTGAGGAATGCAATGAGTCCTTAATGAAACAATTAAATTCAAGGTACTACTGTAGATCATAAAACCCATCTACATCACATGAAAGGAATATGCAGTTGCCAGTAGCCCCTCACAGGACATTGAGGACACAGATGAACCACGTAGGTTGGGACAAAAAAGCATTTCTTAAAGCCTGGTATTTAGTCTCGTCTTGTAATTCTCGAAACCAGCTGCTTTTCAAGATGTTGCCCTATTTCTTATATTGTAAACACATTAGGAAGGGATCCTTTAATGTCTAGTTAGAACAAAGAAATCAGGCAAAACCCGATTCAATGTGAACTGAATGGCAAGACATGAACCTATCCTTTAACTTCCAGATATAACTCCACAGAGGGGCCACTATAATGGCCCAACATGCATCGTGTCAAAAGCCACGTGGCCTGAGCCTGTAGCTGCCTTAGGACCACGACTAAATGCTGGGCTACGTGTGATCTACAATAGACTTTCCACCTACAGTATAGTGCTGCTAAGTTGAGTAGTTAGTAAGGAAAATAAATAATGTATGATATTGGCAACTTGCCCTTTAAAAAAGTCTACACACATGTTTCAGTCGAGAGTCCTCTCAGAGAGTGTTTCAGTAACAGTAGTAGAGTTGAGAGCGCAGCCCCCTGAAGGAGTCGTCGTCCTGCCCCCTGGTCTCCCCTTCAAACAGCATGGAGTCTGGCAGCACCACGCCCTCTAGTGGGTCGGGCTGGCAGAACTCCACGATGAACTCCTCCTCACAGCCCAGCAGCACCCTGGACCACGAACACAGGTCCAGCTGTCCGGCCGAGCCGCCGTACTCCTCCGGCAGCACCGAGCGGGGGACGTTTTTGTGCAGAGAGCGCAGGTCGGAGCCGTGGAGGACGTACTGAGGAGAAGCGCAGAGAACAAGTCAGAGATCTGCTTCATCATTTCAAGTGGCTATGATGGAATATTTCTGTTATAGAAATGAACCGACACACAGTTACAGTATCTCCTAGCAGTTCCCCCAATACCTTATAAGGGATTTATAGCTTCTTTCAGAGCGTTGTTCTGATTTACTCTAATAGGAAACTCTTTGAAATCACTACCTGATCTGCAACAACAGCCGGGCACAGTTAGCAGCTACCAGGTGCACATACTGTAGTGGAGCCTTTAGAGCAGGGGTGTCAAACTCAATTTAATCCCGGGCCACATCAGCATTCTGGTTGCACTGAAAGGGCCGGTTGTAATTTATATTATGTAAATATATAATACAGTGTTTCCCATACATTGATTTATTTGTGGCGGGCCGCCACAATTAAATATCGTCCGCCACAAATGGATCTCATAATATGTTGCCCCCACAAATAGAACCAAATTCTGTGGGAAACACTGTAATATATATTAAATCATGTATTATATTACATTGTTGTCCCTGCATTGGATTATTATCCGATCTGGTAATATCTTCCTAAATAACTACGTCTGAAAGCAGAAGTCTTGGGCAAATAATTGAAAGTAAATATTCAACAATTACACCAATTTTATTGTATATTATATTCTTTGCAAGCTCTTGCGGGCCACATAAAATTAGGTCACGGGCCATATTTGGCCTCCGGGCCTTGAGTTTGACACCCCTGCTTTAGAGGCTTAACAGCACCCTCATCATTTTTATCTAAGTATGCATTAGATAAAGATAAATGAGTTTCATAAAATGCCCGTGAGAATTTTCATAGAAAGATTATTTGATTTATCTGTTTATCTGCTGATTATGTAAATAACCAACAGTGTGCTAAAAGGTTTGCCAAAAAACCTTAAAAAAGGGGAAAGCATGTCAGTGTTGTGCAAAAATATTGCTTCTCTGCCCCCAAATGAAATAACCAATCACTGTAGGTTTGAATGAACTCAAATAACATTCCCAGAATAAATATTTTCATAAGATTTATAAAATACAGGCTTGTGTAACTGGTATTTTGAGTTCATTCCCCGAAAAGCAAATGCTAGACCATCCATTTTCGCAGATGAAAATAGATTGGCTGCGGATAAAAGGGAGGCACACAATTCAAAATAGTCCTTTGTATAAAACAAAAGAGACAGAGACAATGTAAGGACAATAGTTACCCTCTCTGCCATCTTCTCCTTCAGAAAAGGCTTAATTATAGCAAAGATGCCTTTGAAAATCATGGGCTCGTTTATTATGTTAACAGCCTTGATTCTGATTGGGAACCCATCCTGGGAATGAGAAGAGAAACCAAGTTCAGAACAGTCACAGCTGGTGCTTGTCATATCAGTTGAGATTTGAGTGTAAATATGACACACTCTGAAGTCACGACAAAACTCAACAGCCAGAGCTTAAGAGCCACTGTTGTAAATGACGAGGTTTTTTTCCACGTGTGTCAACAGAATCACTGATATTTACTGCTGTGTCATTACAAAATAGAGTGACATTTTGAGCAAATACAGCATTCATACATCAATTCCAAAGAAAAAATTGGCATTTCATTACAATCATTTTATAAACACATTTAAAAAGGACATAATACACATGTTCAGGTTCATATTTGTATTTGTTTACCTCTACTGTTTGATATACTTTATTAATCCCCGTGGGGAAATTGTTTCTCTGCATTTGACCCATCCTAGTGTTAGGAGCAGTGGGCTGCCATTTTGAACGGCGCCCAGGGAGCAGTGTAGGGAACGGTGCCTTGCTCAAGGACACCTCGTTAGCACTTGGTCTTGCCGGGACTTGAACTGGTGACCTTCCAGTTAACAAGCCAAGTCCCTATCGACTTCGCCACCACCGCCCAATGGCTTTAATGTTCAAAAAGCTCTTTATTTTCCTCATACTGCAGCACCTTTTCACCCTCTGTCTGAAACCAGAGCCCAGTCTGCTCTGATTGGTTAGCTGGCCGGCTCTAGTTGTGATTGGTCACCCACTTACAGATGTCCTGCCCCTTAATCTATCATGTTGGAGCACTACCTAACATAGTGATGTCATTATGTTACTGATGTAAACAAAGGAGTTCAATGGAGGCGTTCCAGGCAGACCATATACATGCACAAGAACCTATATAACACACTACAGGAAAGAGAACACTCGAAAACCATAACAGGGCCTCTCTAATACAAACACCTAAAAAGTGTCACCGGATCATTTGACGTTAGATTTCTATCAGATGTCTCACCTGGAGGATGCTCACGACTTTTTTGGCGAGGAACGGGCCAGGATTGGACGCTTGTGACATGCCCACTCCGGTGTAGTCGGCTAAAATGACAATACCGTTGACCTGCGTCTCCTCCGGCTGGATCAGCTTCTCCAGAGTCAGATAGAGAGCTCGCACATTGTCAACAAACGGATAATCATTTGGTTTCCATTTCCCTGTAAAAGAAGATGTGAGTTTATTAAATTCATAAATAATTAGTAATAGGGTAAGTACGTAAAGAATATACAAATGTGAGGTCTACTTGATAATAAAGAGTAACAACAATAAAACGTTATTGTCTAGAAGGGAGTTTGCTTTGCACTTAAAACAATAAAGTACCGTAATTTTCGGACTATAAGGCGCACCTGAATATAAGCCGCAGCAGCTAAATTGAATGATGTGTACATATATAAGCCGCACTGGACTATAAGCCGCAGGTGTTTTAATGTTTAATTACCATATGTAAGGGTTCGTGCACAGAGGGGATTGTCGGGAAAGAGATGGCTGTTTGAGGAAGCTCCCATTTATTAACATTTCAACAAACAAGTTGCATATTTGCATAACGTATTCAAGTGTTAGCATTTAGTGCAATAGTAGCTACAGAACATGTACTGTGCTGTGTAAACTGTACTGTATCACATAGCGTTTCAGACACACAAACTTTTCAACTTTCAAACTTAAACGGTGCGCTCCCAGCGCACGTACCGGCAGTGATCTACAGCAGCGGTTTTCAACCAGTGGTACGGGGACAAACTGTCTCGCTCTCGTAATGTCTGTCTGTCTTGCTCTCGTTCTGTCTCTCGTACCACTCTCGGTTCCACTTTTACTTTTGCGCGCTACCTGTCTCACTCTTTTCCGGCCTCCAGCTTTTCCTGCTGGAACCCGCTGCTTAAAGGTGGGGGTCCGCGGACCAGCCATAGAGCCCATAGAGTTAAAGGTGGTGGCCGTTAGCTGTAAAAATCCATAGATTAGCCGCACCGTTATATAAGCCGCAGCGTCGAAAAATGGGAAAAAAGGCGCGGCTTATAGTCCGAAAATTACGGTATATAAAAAAACAACATCATCAACCATCCATGACAGCACATAGCCCCATACAACTTATTCATTGATCATAAGAAAACATATTTGGTAAAAATAACACAAAAGGACGTTTTTAGAAAGGTGCCAAATGTAGACAGACGTAACCCATGTGACCAGAGGTTGTTTGACAGATGCAATAAAGATGGAGCACCTGGGCGTAGACAGAGGATGTATCTCCCGCTGGGGTCGGGCTGTGGCAGCACTGTGAGGAAGCCCAGGTCCAGGACGTGCTTCACTGTGGACGGCTTCAGGTCCTGGAACACTTCAGGCCAGGCTTTCCGACCCGCGTGGTAGTTGAGCAGCAGCTGCATGGCACGGTCGTAGTCAAACTTCCTGGCCCGGAGGAAGCGCAGTAGGAAGGCGTCATCCAGCCGGGTCCTGAGGTTGGGCTGCTCCTGCAGTGAGGTAAACAAATATGAGTTCAGAAATAAAACACTATACACCTCGTGAGTGCAGACCATCGCCCAAACCAATGCTAAACTCACATGCTTCTCCTGGGTTCCAGATTTGTTCGAAAACATTATGGAATTGGAAAACAAATTAGCTGCTAGGGCTTCAATGAACTATTAAATAAGAATCCCTTTCACCATTTAGGATTCCCAGAATGTATTGAACATGATTGACATTGTATTACATTTCACTTCATCAAGCTGACCTTTTTGATCCAAAACCACCCACAGTAAGTACAATCAACCATAAGGACATCAACTCAAATTAGCAAGAATCCTGCAAGTAGATAAACCTTCAAAAGACCTTAATGCAACTGTATTGGCATCAAGTTATTCAGACCTTTTGAAGTGCTACGTGTAGAAGTAATGAGTTTGCTTCTCTTCTGTTCATTATATTTCCCAAACTAACAGCTGTACAAGAATAGTGCCTTATTATGATTTATTAAATGAAATATGCAATAAAAAAAGCATAGGAGTTTGAGATGGTTGATTCAGTCTTTTTGGGACGGGTTCGAGTCGAGTTACGGACTGTTTTTTTGTGGCCCGACG
>NW_011348483.1:257677-265403 GCF_000735185.1 Notothenia coriiceps
CCTGGTGGTCGCCGTTGGCAGCCTGCAGTTGCTGACGAGTCCACGGGAGGAGACGTGAGATCGATGGACTCATGCTGATCGGCCATGGGCTGACTGGGTGAAGCTAATTGGACAGAGACATACTGTATATGAGAGAGGAACACAGAGGCTATGAAAATAGTTAAAGAAAGACTCATTAGAAGGATGAAGAGTTGAGTATTAAGGAAAATATGGTTCTCACAGAACAGCGACAAAAATAGGATGAGGATATGATGCATTGTTTTAGATCAAACTACCAACAATGTTAACAAAAGTTAAAATAAACACACTCTTCAACAGCTACAGCAGTAACATGAAAAATACATATTAATAAAGCAGTAATATTAATACAAAAACGTATATATTAGTAAACACTGACAGGGACTATTTCAGTGTGCAACCAGTACGTTTGTGTAACTAAAATATTTAAATTCCTGTTACCTGCCCAAATCATATCTGTCTTTAGACCAATCACAACAAGTGCTGTGGATTTTTGCCATATCATATTCATCATAGCATTTGGGCAGTAATGGGTATGGTTTCTAATGCATGACTTTGAATTGTAATGGAGTACAGTACACAGTGAGTTATTAGTAGTAGGCTACTTCAGTAAAGGATATGAACACATCCTCCACTGTTGCATGCATAGTTAACATCATTTGATATCACTTCGCCTTAACTGGAGAACACATATATTAGAAATTATACGTCTCTTGATACCTCAGAAAGGTAAGGAAAGCATGCATCTCTACATGTTTGTGTATAGCATTGACACAGACTAGCTAAAACAACCGCATCCTGAGCAGAACCGATGCGACACAACTAAAGTCAGAATAAGGACTGAATACCAACCCGGAGATGCGTTAAACATTAAACGACTAGGACACACATAGTTGGCTTTTATGAGCATCCATTGGCAAGAGATAAAAATGCATCACAGAGACGCTGCGACCAGAAAAAAAACAAAAATCACTACCGACCTGTCAGGAAAATCCTTTTTCCGGGTAGAGGTATGGTGCTGTCTCATTGGTCCACAATCAACCATGTGATTGGCTGATGACGCAGGGCGTTCCAGATTTACGCATGGTTTTACGTCTGTTGTTTTTGATGACATTGCATTCAAGAGCCCATTGGAAACTAGCCACTAAAAACTTGGGAAAAAGTACATCGTCGTGCACATTTTATTGTCCCTGTGTAGTGGGTGTTATAAGCCTCTTGGTTTGGTAATTTAACAAATGAAACTGACGTGGGAAGATTTCACTTGCTAAAACAAACACTACATTCAACTGTTATATTTATTGGCGTCAGTGCCTTTGGACATCACATGTTGCTCATTACCATCATTAAAGTAGCCTACTGACACCTGGTTAAAATCTAAGGACTACATTAATTGCACATTGCGAGATGGCATTTAAAGAAGTTGTTCTTCCTGCAGATTGTTACATCTGTTTTTGACCATTTTTTTCTAGTAAATTAATTTTATGATGACATGAAAACCGCCTGCTGACATGCCCTGTGGATCACATGGCTCAAGTAGGCTACACTTTATTACGCTAGATGGCAGAGTTTGCCTTCATATTGCACAGCATTTATCACTATCACGTCTCAAGATCTGCCAGGTATGCTTTCTACTTAAAATTACAAAATGAATTCTTAAAAATACTACATCTAACTACTGTATTCAAATGTGTTTTGCAAAGAAAAATACTATCTCTGATATCTTTTAATGGTGACTCTGATTCTTAAGTCTTACACTTTTTGTGTTGTGTCAATGTAAGCTATGCTAAATGCAACACGTTGATATTAACTACGAACTAATCATTAATAATTGATAATATATTACACTTATTCAACTGGAATATAGATATATCTTAGTACCCCCCTCCCTCTTTTTGAATCACTGCTACAGCATCTTTAATGACTTTATGGCACTTTATCAGTCTGAAGCAACCTGAGGCTATCAGTGAATTACCACTGCCACGTTGGACTATTGTTTTTCCAACGTGTCATATATCTGTATTAAGTTGTCAGAATATGTTTTATCCCCTTTACAAACATTGATAATATAAAGAAATGTACAAAATGCAATGTAAAAATAGACCTTGAGATTTATTAATTCATCTTCACATTGTAAGGCGAAACAATGCTATGTGTGTAAGGCAGTACAGGTTATGAGGCACAGTTTAATACCATCACAAGGCACTAAACAAAAAATATAATATATATTTTCCAAAACCATTACAACATATTATTGGGAAACTTCTTTAGTGTGGCTGCCTGTGACTTTTACAAAGTGGCACCATAGAGTTCACTATTTCTACCTTACATGTTCTACTGTTTAAATGTATTTTCCAGTAAATAAAACAAACCAAATGTATTTTAATCCTGTTACATAAAAGATGAGGTCGTTCAAGTGATTTCATTTAGCTTTGATACAATGAAGAATTGCTAAGTTCCTGACAACGAGTTGACACACTTTTAGCACTAATGAGCATAAAATAAAATACTGTGCAACACTACATACACAACAATGTAAGGCCTGCTGTAACATTCATCAAATACTGACATCACGTCTAACATGAGCCTTACTGCACACACTGAGGCCATGCTGAAGGAAGTGATGTTACCCAATAATAAACTACATATTTACAACAATGGACGTCTTTTTATGTATCGACCTTACAGAACAGGATATTTTTGATGCCTTGAGTTTTGTTTGGCGCTCACTGAGCTTAACTGCAGCTGCATGTGAGAACAAATACATCCCTGAAGACAAACAGCAATCTTCAAGGGACATATTTGCAATTTCATTCTACATATAAAGCAACTTTATTGTTTCAGACAGGTTAACAGCTTCGATGCTGATTATGTATGAAGTTACATATAAAAACCCTGGTTTAAGACAATAAAAAAACTGAAGGAATAAGGGTTCAGAGGACTGTTAGATGGCCTCCTGCTTTGTAATAGTAGGCTGAGGGATGGAGGTCGGCTGCTTGGGCACGGTGGCTATGACCCCTTGAGGCAGTTTATAATGTTCAGAGCTGGAGGCAGTAGGTGGAGACGGGATTGGGCTTCCAGGAGTGGCTGAAAAAGTGGAACACAGAAAGAAACAGTAGTGATTTAGAGGGAGAAAACTGCCGCATAAGCAGGGGTATATTTCCCATTCTGTGGGAGAACATGATTTGGGTGCAACACAGATAAAGAAGTAAGCACTTTTGCGAAATTTCTCAGAGCATTAAACATGTTTAGAAAGAATAACAGAAGTTCTCTTTGACCAAATAAGCCAGATTAGTTTCCATGAAGAATGTAGAGGATTATTCTGCCAAGCCTGTTGTCCTTCCAGCTACCCGACCAGGCAGCACATGTAGCTCAGAGATTCAACCGTCTGTGTTCATTCAGACATGATTGATTTTGAGTTCACTTAGATTAATCTTCCTGATTTCACTGATTAAACTCACAAAGAGTCTGTTTTCGAGCAGTAAAGCGCATTGGAAGCAGCTGAAGCATGAATCTTAAAGGCCACAACAGTTTACTTCATATTTCTGCTTACAGATTTGACCGTTATGGATCGCTGATGGGATGTTGCTGGTCACTATAACATTGGTGCCGAGATGCTCCTGAACCAGGTGAGGGTGCAGAGAGTGAGGTGCGTGTGGAGCTTCGTTTGCAGAACCTTGGCGACAAAACAAACAAACAAACTGTCAGTCTTAATTTACTGCAGCATATATAAAGAAAGCCACAGTCGTCTTGGTTACACATGATGTAAAAGAGCTCACCTCCAAGAAGCATTTCCTGCAGCAGGTTGTCGATCTTGGCCATGCCGAAGAGTTTGACGAACTGGATCTGTTCGATCATCTGCCAGGTGATGCTCTGTAGCGTGGGCAGCAGCAGGAGCAGCTCCCCGAAGCGTCCCCGCGAGTCGTACTGCCGGTCGTTGATGTAGTCCTCCAGGCTGACCTGCACCTGGTATCGCATCCGCTTGATCTTTCCAGGGTCACTCAGACCTTTAGCGTCTGTGGGCGAATAAACAGCAGAGGGGTTTACAAAGAGAAGTGTGTTAACGAGTTGGAACATGTTGGAGATTGAAAAGTGGCTAAGAAAATCCAAATAAAAGTGAGTAGCCGTACCTGGGTCAAAGAAAACTATGGCTTTAAGGCAGGCGTATTCATTGTCGTCTATCTGAAGCTCCTGGAAGGGAAGCACCAGCTCGTCCAGGATCCTCACAGCTACCCGGCCCACCTCCAGCTCCGGGCAGTTTCTGGGAATGATGTGGTCATTTCCTGCAGGAGCATCGCATTTCTTGTTTGGTCCATCATAAGAGAATGCTTTTTGTAACAGAATTGGGCAATACGAGTGTGGTAAAGTACTCCTTAAAGTGTCAGTCTTACCTAATAGGAGGATGTCTTTGTAAAGCATGGACCTCTTTGCAGCGCCGAGCAGGAGGTGTTCTCCAGCATGAGCTCGCAGCAACGCCACCTGAAACACAGTTCATTCATTTCCTTACAATTCTCTGCATGTTTTAAATAGTTGTATGTACTGTATTAAAGCTGCAACAAATAGCCGACTAGCCAATTGACAGAATATAATCGCCAACTATTTTGTAATTGATCAAACGTAAATGTAATCTTCATGCCATGACGGCAGAAAATGCTGTTTTTAGCCTCTCAAGTAGAGGGATTTCTCTTACTGTATATCACACTCAAGTGAATGTCTTTGAGTTTTGGATTGACAAAAGAAGACATTTTAAACCGTGGCAGAAGACACCGGCTCCTTCACTGATAGAACATCAGCAAATCAGTTACTAAGGCCCGGTGATCTCACTGTTAATGATTCAGCACTTCATTTTCCGAGGAGGGAAATATATTTAAAACCAGCTCATCATATTCTAAATCAGGATTAAATACATTAACTGGTTTTAGAGTTTGAGATTTGAAACTTTTAAGAGACTTGCTTTTTAATGCATTTGCTTTGTTTCTACTCCATTTTATTTATTTGGGAAGTGCATATCCTCTGAGTCAGCCACACTATGGTTTTTGACTGGTTGATGAGTGACCAGTGTCTAAACAACTGTACTGTGTGTGTGTGTGTGTGTGTGTGTGTGTGTGTGTGTGTGTGTGTGTGTGTGTGTGTGTGTGTGTGTCTTACCTGGTCATCCAGGGGCAGGTCACAGAAGGCTGGGATGTATTTGGCCCACTCCACCAGCACCAGCAGCTGCTGCTTCATGGACTCACACACGTCTGTGATGGTGGCAATCTTTTTGGTCCTTATGTCGCCGTTCAGTATAGGAGCAGGGGAGGTGATCTAGATACACAGATGTGGAGTCATTGGATGCCTTGTTGCAGTTGATAAAACCCAGTTGGATGTGATTCCCACACATGATTTAGTCTTACCTGTCTTGACAGTACGTCTGCCTGGATGAGTGCATTGATGGATGGTAAACTGCTGTCTTCATAGCTGGATCTCCTGGTGCTGATTCTGTCTCTTTCATTCTGCACAGCTGAAACACACACTGATTTATAGTATCATTGCTATGTTGCGAAAAATAATGCATGACATCTCCATATCTGTGCAGGAACGCAGAGTCATTTAGAAGAAAAATAGGTCTTCCAAGGTTGTCATGTTTATCAGTATATGGCTATTATTGCCCGGAAATGTTTGCTCAGCATAAACTGGTTAGAGACTCTGGCTCTCCATCGAGTGAACATTAACAAAGTACTACTCGATTGCAACACACTCAGACGAGTCACGTCAATTCAGCGGGGACAGCTCACACACACTCAGCACTGATTTGCTGATTTAATGGGAAATTCTCTGCTTCTGTGTTTGTCACCAAAACACAGATTGAGTTTTATAGATTCAGTCAGCCTGCTTTGAAAACATGAAAAAAGGCTCCTACCTTCTTTCTTCATGCCGGCTCTGAAGCATTTCTTCAGTCTGCAGTATCTGCATTGATTTCGCTTGTCTTTGTCCACGATGCATTGTCTGTTGAACCTGGAAATTAAGTGGAATAGGTTTGTTTGTGCTGTCAAAGAATCAAAAAAGAACACGGAGGAGTGAAGCAATTTCAGCTGCAAAAAAAAAAATCGATAAAAGCTGGACAGGAAATTAATTGGGGACAATTTTGATGATGAAAGAGTTGTCTTTTAAGCAAAAAATGCTTTAAAAATGGCAGGTTTAAGACTGTAAAATGTGATGATTTCATTATTTTCTTCATAGTGAACTGAAAATCTTTGGATTTAAGACCATTGGTCAAACTTTTGAGGACACCAATTTGCATTTTTGAAAATTATAACTGGCACTATTTTCTGACATTTTAAAGCAAAAAGATGATTTGAAAAGTCAAGATAATCATCTGTAGATAAGTTGCAGCCCAAGAAGACATAGGCTTCTTTTTCTTGCACTATTTAAAGCCAATTTACTGACACAACTTGTTAATGATTTAATTTCTCTTTCAATCACACAAACACATCAGTATGGCAGGGCTTCATGTGCAACGCTTTGCTTCAGTCACAGTCAAATAAACTCAGGTCTGTCCTCACCTGCAGGAGTACATGTGGTTTTTGCGGACGCTGCGTCTGAAGAAGCCCTTGCAGCCGTCGCAGCTGGAGGCCCCGTAGTGTTTGCCCGTGGCTCGGTCTCCACAGATGGCACACAGGCTGCCCACCCCCAGGTGTCCGCTAGAGTTCATGGTGGCACTTTCAGTCGGAGAGGAGTCTAAGAGAGGGAGAATACGTGTCTCAAAAGGTCAGTTTTAACACCAAAACCAGAGGAAAAGTGTGTGTCAAAAAGCTTATTTGGATGGCACATGTTTCTGATTGACAGATTTCAGAAGGTGTGAACGACTCATAGTGAATACATTGATCAGCCTGATTAAAAACCAGCCTTCACGAGGATCTGTGACCTGCCTGAGTGGCTCACACAGAGTCAACAGAGCGTAATTGATGTCGGCTTGATTGCCTCTTTAAAAAAAAAAAAAGGCAATCACCGGAGACAGTTTTTTTCCCCAGACAATCAATCAACCATAGAGTCTGTCATGGTATAGATGAAAGATGTCAGGATGAATCACGAAATATAGAAACATGTAACTGAGGAGGAAAAGGGGTGGTAAGTAATGTCCTTCCCTTTTGTGGGAATTGAAGTCAGGATCACAGCCAGACTTCATGGGAGACTGCATATTAAAATAAGTTGGTGTTCTTCACTTTCACCTCTGTGGGAACAGACCGTTTGTAACAGGAGATCATGAGACTCTGCTTCATCAGAGGATGAATATCAAATCCAGTCTCAAATCTCCACAAGCTCCAACATGCTTCAGACCAAATGGACGGAGTGTATTGAGAATAAAGCAGATTCTCGTAAATCAAAGTCCCTTAATGTTTGACTTTCCAGGTAATAAAACAAATAACAAGAAGACCACTGCTCTGGATCGTCCCCAGATGGACAGATGACCCCTTTTTATCACCTAACGCCAGTCCTCTCCTGACCAAAGTTTTAAATCAGTAAAAGTTTCAAAGTTCAACGCCAGGGTTGCATATGTGTGACTCACCTGCGCCCAAGGGGAGCACTTGCATGTTTTCGAACTCCAGCGTGGTGTAGGCTGGGTCCAGAGCCTCGCTGTAGTCTGCCATGTCCATGTCTGCTAGTGCTTTGGACAAACAAATTCTCAACTACCTGACAGAGGGGCAGAAAGACTTGTCCAAGAAGCTAATGT